>NC_056742.1:261446163-261733663 GCF_019279795.1 Protopterus annectens | reverse complement strand
AGTATAAAACATTCTGATATACATACAAAAGGTTTTCCTTTTGAAACATGGCTAGGGGATGGGAACAGATGATTAAATGCCACAGAATAAACTTTGTACAGAAATACTGTTATGTTAAGAAAAATTTAGGATTAGGAAGGTAGTAGTCTGATGTCTAATATGGGGGATGGAAGGACTGAGAGTAATACATGTGCAGAAATAGTATAAGCTTTAGTTAATCCAAAAAAAGAAATGCAGGATGTAGTAAATCAGTGTCGGGATTGGATTAAGAAGAAAAATGCATTTGTGAAAAAGACAGGACATTAAAAAGGTACAAAGGCTAATGAAAAGAAAAGGGCAAGTATAATATGGGAGAAGTGGAGTACCAGGCTTTGCTTATAGAGCTGAGCATAGGCAATTAACCACCCAAGGATAGGGTCATAACGTGGCATGATGGCTGCCACAGTAGAAGGTTAGGAATTGGGACATGTAGTAGGGGAGGAAAATTATTAAATCTGTGCAGGGGAGGGAGGACTAATATGGCAGTTTTTCTAATGTGATGCGAGGGAAGTGTCTGGATTGCTTAAAATAATTAGGGTACTAAGAACTGTGAAGAGATTAAAGGAGACAGATTTAAAGGAAAAAGAGAAGTTGAAAGCAAATGAGTATCACAGTGTTGGGAGTAGGTTGTGCAAGAACTGTATTAAAGGATAACATTTCTGCTTAGGAAGGGTATAAGATTACTGAATGGATAGTGAGGAAGAGAAAGGGATGAGAGATTAGTAACTTGTAAAGGGAAGATAGAAGAAAAGCTTGGTTAAATAGGCAATATCTGGTCCAAAAGAAGACATTTTTTATATATACATATATCTGTCTAGATAAAGATATAAATATATATATATATATATATATATATCTATATGTGGCTTTAGAAGAAGGGGTTAGGTTGAAGGGAATGCCATAATTAGAAATTGTTAGAGACTGTAATGTGACTATTAAACTAGTTAGGCTGGCTTTTAGGACGCAATCTATTCAATAAAGGCAAGAGAAGCTGAGAAAAGATGGGGAAGTCAGTGGACTGATGCATGAAGGGTAAAAAGGTGGACAGTAGTATTACAGTTTTCTAAGGGATGGAAGCAGTAGACTAGTAAGATAACTTGCTTCTTGGTAAAGAGAGGGACAAAGAAGGGGTGGGTGATGAGATTGAAAACTGCAGAACACAGTGGTTTTGGATTTAGTTAATAACTGAGTTTAGTGAAGGTCATAAGTGAAAAAAGGATCGGGGTGCAGTGAAGCTGAGTGAAGGTCTCAGAAAAAGCTGGACATACTAAGAGCAATAAGAAATAAGAGTATTACAGGAAAACTGGAACAATTGAGAGGAAGTAAAACTAGAATGTGAGATGTTACAAAGGCAGGAATGTAAGGTAGTCTTCAGGGATGGGTGATATGAAAAAAGATACATGGAAAATAAATAAGGGACCACAAAAGTGTTCTAAGAGGAACTTAAGTTAGGCTGAGGGAAGAAGATTGAAGGACTGAATGTGAAGAAAATAAGTTTAATACTAGATGGAAGAACTAAATGTGAGGGCATCTGAGACCGATATGACAAATGAGGAATGAAATGTGGTGGAGAAAAAAATGGAAAATGCCTTCCTGGGAAGTCATAGTGAAATTATGATTGACAGTGTAAGATTGCCAGGGCAGGGCTAGTGGAGAGAGAGAGAGAGAGAGAGAGAGAGAAGTTAAAGGGTCAATGGTAACATTCTGTGAGAAACTCTACAAGACTGAGGAAATGTTTGAATTGTGGGGCAAGGATGAGCGGAAAGGGAATATAAATTAAACAATAAAGAAGGAAGAGGGGAAGCATTGTACAGAGTGTGTACGCGCATTTGTGTGCGTGTTTGTGTATTGGGGAACATAAAGCGTTCAGGAAAGTGACATGGTTGCATGTGGTTGACAGACTTGCAGCTGAATAAAAAGAGAAAGGGTTTACATCTTGTAGTATAGTGAGTGTGTTGTAGCTCTAAGAAGCGTTTCCAAGGACAGCATGTGCATATAAATAGCAAGCACGTGCTAGCTTGCAGTACCATTTTGAGATTGCAACCAGAGTGTGAGAATGTAGGAGTGTGATAGCTAGTTTGTTTACAAGTTTATCTAAGTTAGTTATTAAGCCTCAATCTTGATGTGTTTGTACATAATAAAGCTGCTTGAACAGAACCTACAGATGTTTGTCTGTTTTATCCTGACCAGACGAGCAACATGGTGTCAGAACTGGGATTCCAGAGACTGTTTTTCGGAGGTAGAGAGTTAAGAGTGAAGGTAAACTAAGTGAACCAAGTACAAAAAAGGGCCAGAAATGAACTAAAGGTAATGAAAACTTGCACAAATGATTTATTTTATCAAAAAGATAAAACGGAGCATTACAAGGGCACAGAACCCATTATTAAGCAAATGAGAGGCACAAAAAGTTTATTAATTAAACAAAATGTTTGAAATTAAGATATTTGATAAAACTATCAGAAAAGCACATAGGGTTTTGGAATTGCCTCGGAATTACAAAACGAGCATGTTTAAAGTAAAACGAGCGCAAAAAAAATATAATGGGCATGAGAAGAGATTAAACGAGCAAAACAAATATAATAAAGGGCAAAAAGGGCACATTAAGCATAAATCAAGGCGACTGCATGTTTTTTGGCAAGTTACTTTGTTTTGGCATAAACTACTGTTTTGCATTGATTGAAGCTATTCAGGCCATAGCTAAAGTTATTTTAAGTATTTCCAAGTGTGTAAAAAGTGCTTACAGTGTATATTTATTACTGTGCATTTATTCTGAAGAGTTTATCTGTGAGCAAAGTGCAACTGTTTTGTAAAGTGCATTCAAAATACAGACATTTTGAAACGTTTCTTGTGCTGCGTGTGTCTATTCGCAGTGTGCTACCATTACAGAGTGTGTTGCTTGCACTGTCTAGAGTTATTTAGCAAAGTACAGCCATTTTGGGAATATTTGTGTGCTGAGTGCAGTTACTTCGTAATGTTTCTTACTCTGAGCTTCTTCTGCCTAGTTTATTTGCACAGTGCAGTTATTTTGAAATGTTTCTTACACTGATACGAGGTGATTTCTTACAGTACAGTGATTTCAAGACTATTCTGCCTAGTTTATTTGCACAGTGCAGTTATTTTGAAATGTTTCTTACACTGATACGAGGTGATTTCTTACAGTACAGTGATTTCAAGACTATTCTTGTGCCCAGGAGACTTTTTTCACAAAGTTCAGTTCTTCAGAGGCTTGTAATGCTATTGGGTGTAGTCACAAGTACTGGCATAAATTTCTGGCATATGTATGTATGCATGTGTTCATGCATACTTGCAAAAGCCTTCAATGGTATGTGTTAATAGGGCATTTTGAAGACCAGGTCCACTTGTATTTGAGCAGAATTTTACAGAGAACTGGAGAATATTTGAGCAAGGGTGCAATATTTTTATACAAGCAGCTTATTCTGACAAAGATGCATGTACCAGGGTTTTCATTTTGCTAAACTTAGCTGGGTGAGAGGCCATTGAAAGAGAGCATTAATTTGTGTATGCATCAGCAGTATATGAAGGAGAAGGAGAAAGCCGTCATATTTGTTGTACAAGCTGAATCAAGGGAAGACCCCTAGTGTTTTAAACGCAAATTCAGGGAAATGTGCAACTCCCAGACAAATGTTACATTAGAGAGGCATTTGTTTTACACAATAGATCAAAAGCCAGGAGAAACTTTTGCAGTTTATATTACTGACCTGAGAAACAAAGCTAAAATGTGTAAGTTTGGTGATTTAAAACATAAGTTAATAAAGGATGAGCTTGTGTGTGGTATTAATAGTGCTGCAGTGAGAAAGATTTTGCTTCGTGACCGTGATCTAAAGCTGAACAAAGCTATTGGGATTTGTCAAATCCATGAAGTTACCGAAAGGCACACAAGTATGCTTGCAAGTAATAAGAGCATGGTTTCAGCAGGCTCCAGAGCAAATGTAGACAGCGTGCAACATGTGACTAGCAGAAGCAGGCCTAAGCACATGGCAGCTGTAGCCCCTGCGAGTGCGGCAGGTAAAACCCATAGTTTTCCAGCAAGTTCTAAGACTAGTTCAGTGAAAAGGACATGCTCAGTGCAGTACAAGGGTGAGTCAGCAAAACCCAAATCAAGCTTTTATTGTTAATGGTCACAATTGTGGCACCAGTCGGTAGTGCCACAAGTGTAAAAAAAATGGAACCATTTCCAAACGTTTTGCAAATCAAGTAAACCTCACACAGTTATAAAGAAGAGTCACTTAAAAAAGCAAGTTGATCATATAGAGTGCTGCAACCCTGCTTTCTGCATAGATGGTGTATCAGTAATTGGTGAAAAGGTTTTTGCAGAAAAGTGTTTTGTACAGTCCAGATCAATGGTAAATTCACCGAGCTCAAAGTAGACACTGGTTCAAAGTGTAATGTCAGCATACACATTTGCTAAGGTGAGAGCTGGTGAGCAACTTAATGTGGCCAGTTGTGTGAAACTTGTTGCTTATGGAGGTAAAGAAATTCAAACTGAAGGATCAGTAGTGCTTTCACATTATTTGGCTGGGAACTGTTGCAGCTTACTATTCTATGTAGTCCGAAGACCTGTACAATCATTATTGGGTCTCGGAGACAGTTTGAGAATGAATCTGCTTTCCTTTACCAAAGAAGTTCGTCATATAAGCACATATGTCAGTTCCAGTTTTACTGAAGCTATTTTCTCAGAGTATGCTGATGTTTTCGATGACAAGTTAGGCAAACTTCCAGTTTTGTATTCTATGAAGTTAGACCCAGAGGTCAGTCCAATGGCAGGCCAGCAAGAAAAGTTCCGATAGCTATGCAAAATATAGTCAAAGCTCAGTTGGATAAAATGGTGCAGCAAAGTGTAATTTGTCTAGTTACAACACCTACTGACTAGGTGTCTTCCATGGTAGCACCACACAAAAAAGGCTCAGACAAAATCAGAATATGCATTGACCCAGAGATTTGAACAAAGCATTAAAGAGACCATATCATCCTATGCGTACAGTCGAGAAAGTCGCAGCCCTACTACTGAATGCCACCTTTTTTTCTGTCTTGGATGCAGAGAGTTCATTTTGGCAAGTAATGCTCGACTGCAAATCTTCATTCCTGACTTCAGTATCCCATTTGGAAGATGTAGATTCCTCAGGATGCCAATTGGAATAGATTCTGCAAGTGAAGTCTTTCAGCTTGCAATGGAGCAAATTTTTTCATGTTATCCTTGTACCATAATAAATGATTTATTGGTTGGAAGCAATGGTGAAGTAAAGCATGACAGAAATCTTAGGAAAGTTCTGGACAGAGCACATGAAGTGAACTTGAAGCTCAAGCCTCTGAAGTGCAAATTCAGACTACCAGTAGTTACATATGTAGGTCATTTATTTACTAGTACTGGCTTGTGATCAGACCCATCCAAGCAAGCAGCCATTCTTGAGATGCCAGCACCGGATAATGTTCAAGCTCTACAACGTTTTCTTGGTATGGTCAACTATTTAGGGAAGTTTATACCAGATGTCAGTGAGTTGACAGCGCCTTTGAGAGAGCCAACGTGCAAAAATGTTGCATGGTCTTTCTTGGAACAGCACCAGAGATCATTTGAAGACGTCAAGCAGAAAATTGTCACCTCCTACATTAAGATAACTTTCCTAAGATGTCAGTAAACCATTAACTCTTTCAAAATATGGTCTTTGCGCATTTATTCTTCAAGAAGGCAGACCTATAGCCTATGCATCTAGAACTCCTCCCCAAACTGAAATGCAGTATGCTGAAATTGACAAATAACTTTTGGCAATAGTGTTTGCATATTTAAAGTTTCATGATTATATTTATGGTCGAGCTATCCAGATTGAAACTGATCACCAACCTCTAGTCACTATTTTAAAGGAGACTATGCATTCAGGTCCAGCGAGATTGCAAAGAATGATGCTCAAACTGCAAAAGTACAACTTCAAAATGGTCTGTACAAAAGGAAAACTTCTTTATCTGGCTGATACCTTATCCAGATTGCCCAGAAATACAACAGAACAGCTTAATGCAGAGAATTTTGACTTTGTCATGGAAGTGTGTCATTTTTCTACCGTGAGACTTGATGAGCTGAGAGATCAGACAAAGACTAATCCCATTTTGCAAAACCTCAACCACTACATTAATGGTGGATGGCCGTCAAAGCAATCTAGTGTACTGCCAGAAGTGCAAACATATTTTTCTTACAAAGATGCGATATTGATGGAAGATGGTGTTAGGTCCTAAAATTGTTGTTCCTGGTTCCTTACAATGTGAATATGTCCAGATTTTGCACTGTAGTCACCCAGGTTCCGAATCTACCAAAAGAAGGATGAGAGGGTGAGAGGACTTGTATTTTGGCCTTCTCTAGCAAAAGATATTGATAAAGTACTGTCTTCTTGTTCAGTGTGCAATATACTAAACCGCATTTGCAAAAAGAACCACTTCAGCTAAGTCAAGTTCTTGAACTACCTTGGTCAACAGTAGCCACTGATATATTCCAGTGGAACAGTCAGCATTACTTGGTTGGTAGACTCTTATTCAAACTGGTTTGAGGTTGATTAATTACCTAACCTAACATCCACTGTTGTTATCACCAAGTTGAAACATAATTTCTCAGTCCATGGGAGTCTTCTCTCTTCTCTCTGAGAATGGTACCCAATTTACCAGTCAGTTGGTTCAGAAATTTGCAAAAGAGTGGGACTTTGTATACCTTTCTAGTCGTCCAGAATACCCACAGTCAAATGGACTAGCTGAACATGCAGTAAAGAGTGCATAGCAATTAGTAGAGAAGTCAAACCGTGATAATACCGATGACCTCTTTGAATTTACTCAATCTCAGAAACCTATCCCGTGACGATATACTTGGTTTGCCTGCTCAGAGACTTCTATCTAGGGAAACCAGAACAACCTTGCCTCTCAGTTCCAGTTTGTTGAGGCCTAAAGCGAAGGACAAAAGAACAATCGGAGCCCAACTATTCAGAAAGCGTTCTTTCCAGAAGTCCAGTTATGATAAATTGAGCAGATTTCTTCGTCCATTGAAAGAAGGAGAGACCATGAGGATACACACGGATAAAGGTTTCGACTGGGTTGGTCAAGTAACCGGTATATGTGCTGAGCTGATGTGCTACTTTGTGGAATCTGAGGGTGTGGAGTACAGGAGAAATCGCAGACATCTTCCTGTATCAGAATCTATATCGCAGCAATGTTCCAGTGATGCAGGCTCTAAATCTCAGAACAATCCAGACAATGTTCCTGTTGCAGAACGTGTCTTAAATCCGTTACTGATGTCCCCAAAGTTGAACATTCGGCAGAGGCAGTCCCAGTTGCTAGACTAGTTCTAATTTCTGTCACATGATTTGGTCATATTTCCAGTCCTAGTGTGATATACACAGCAACCTGTGCATAATTGTCTATGTATATTTAGTTCTGTGTAATTGCATGTAAAATAATTATTTTATATCAATTGCATGTCAGTTAATGTCATTAGTATTGCATGACTCATTTCTCAAAGATGGAGAATGTATACTAGTGTGTGTGTGTGTGTGTGTGTGTGTGTGTGTGTGTGTGTGTTGTACCTTTAAGAAGTGTTTCCAAGGATAGTACGTGCATATAAATAGCAAGGATGTGCTATCTTTATTGACATTTTGAGAGTGCAGCCAGAGTGTGAGCATGTATGAGTGAGAGAGCTAGTTTGTTTACAAGTTTATCTAAGTTAGTTATTAATCCGCAATCCTGATGTGTTTGTACATAATAAAGCTGCTTGAACAGTACCCACAGATGTCCATCTGTTTCATCCTGACCAGACGAGCAACACATCTTAAGCATTTTTTCATCTGTGGAACACACAAAGCTTGCAGTTTACTTTATTTATTTATTTATTTATATATGTTTGTTAACAATAATGGTGGATTGGGCCATGGAACCTTTTCAACCACAATCTGAGTCATACACAGTCATATTTAGGCAAGTGCATAGGTTCATAGGTAGGTACTAGGCTATTGGCCCTATGGCCTATATAAGCCTAGCCAAACAGTACCCTGGCTTTTGCCACCCAAGAAAATTATTTTCCTGTGCCCCTGCCAAGCAGAGCCTCAGAAGTGATCCCCGGGGTGAATTTCCTATCTCCCATCCAGTCATCAAGATTTTTCTTGAGTGCTAATGAGGAGCTTTGTTTGATATAGATAGGTAGTTTGTTCCAGAGTATGGGAAGTCTCTGAGACAGGAATTTATCCCTCCAGCATGTTCTGTTTATTGTGGTGACAAGGTTTAGGTCCCTAGCGCATGTAGCTCGGAGGGATTGGGATTTCTTTAAGTGGAGCATGTCCAACAGCTCTGGGTTTGACATAGCTTTATATGTTAGGCAGAGATCGCCTCTGAGTAGGCAATATGCGACAGAGTAAAGCTGGAAGCTGGAGTTTTTTGAGACGGTCTGCGTAGGGCATCTGTTGGAGGCTGGTAATCCTCTTTGTGAAGTATTTCTGTGGTCTTTCCAGTTGTTGTAGATGTCTTGTGAAGTGCATACCAAAAGGGGCATTGTACTCTATAATGGGTCTAATGAGTGATGAGTAGAGGAGAACAATGACCTCTCTTTTCCTGGATGAGAAACCTTTTGTGATGAAGTGTGCTTTTGCTTTCCAAGGGGTTATGGAGTTGTAATTCACATACACTGTTTTTAATACAAATTTATATTGCTGTGATTCACACACCTTTTTAATACAATTTAGTTTATAATTCACATATCTTTTTTTAATAACATTAATTTGTAGTAGTTGCACTTCCATTAACCCCATTTTTTAGGTAATGCATTTAAAGCTAGGTATCCTTCCTCCACTCTGTGAATAAGTGTAGTTAATTGCCAAGTCTATGTGTTTGAGTACTAGGCAGATATCCTTAGGCCAATGGAGAATATGATAGAAGAGATCTAAAACTGAGCCTGAAACTAAATCTTCTTAGATTGTGTCAGGCTGCCATCAAGGTCAGGAAACAAAAAATTTAATGCACGTGTTATCTTTAGATACCTGTGCCAGTACAAGCTGCCTTGTGCACAACAGTTGAAAGATAGTTTAATCCTAAGGAGACAGCTTTTTAATGCCTCTCTAGATAGGGTCGTTTTATTTGAGACATACCTCCCCATTTATAAGAAGGCTTCAGTAGACTGGATTAAAATGCTGTGTCTGTGCAAAAATTGAACAGTGAAAGCATTGTTCCATGTTTTGATTTCCAAGTCCAACAGGAATTTTCTTACAAAACTATGACACTTTTATAGGAAGTAATTCCTTACAGAACTGTTTAGTGAGTAGAAGGCCTTAGGAAAACTGCAGTGGAAAGGATGCAGCAACAGCTGTGGCAGATAAAAACCCGGTGAAGGGTTCACATCTGAAATGATATGATTCCTCCCAGTTTTGATAATGTAAGTATCCCCTTCTAAGAGTCTTAACATTTTGACAGAAGAACTGACCTTGCCAGAATTTGAAACTGCTAATACCTCTCCGCTAAAGTATATACTCTTGAAGATTTGCTCTTGGTGGCCATTACCTTAATAAGAAGTGTCGCTCTTCCCTCTCTAATATAGACGTTGAACAGGCTGGGTAGTTAGTTTATATGCTTTATTACATAGAAACACATCAGGATGGATAACAGCAGTACAAAATATACTGATTAACTGACGGACTACACAGGCATACATGCTTAAATCTCAGCAGCTTACTACAGAATGGCAGTCAGGCTCGCACTTGCTCAGTGTTCATACACTTGTTCAAGCCCTTAGAAAGCTTGTTATAGGCATACATATATATTGATGTACATCCTCCCTTTTAAATAGATTGCCCTCAGTGAAATGACATTAGAATAAGATGTGCAGTAATATAGACATTAGAAACAAACGGTGTTCATGTCCAAGTGGACATGTATCTGTAACATGGTCTGAAAATACGACCTGATTTAGTAATATAGAAATCAAAACTGGGTTTAGCAACATGGACATTCTTCGGTGAACAACTTGTATCAGGGATTTCGGGATTCTTCTCATAAACCGGCATATTTACTGAACATCCTCTGAAACTGGAACGCTGGACAACTCACTCTGAGATAAAGAGTCTTTACTCACAGGCTAAATGCTGCAGTACAGGCTCAGACACTGGCATCAAATGTTTCCGATTCCGCCTAAACTCTACTCCTTGTGATTCCACAATGTACGATCTCGGCTTTGGGCAAATACTCTTCACGACTCCAATCTGGTCATAACCTTTGCACATTTGCATTATCACTATCTCTCCTTTATGTAATGGATTGAGCGGTTTGCTGGACTTGTAATAAGACTTCTAGGATAGGTGATTCTTTAACTGATGGGCTTTCACTGATCTTTTATTCTTAACACTTTGAACCAGTGAACTACTGTTGCCTTGTATCGTAGTTCTGGTTTGTCTCGACAGACGTCTCTGGAGAGGTGAACCAAGATGTTTATCACGAGGAACATTTCTGAGATTCAAGAGATTCACGAAAACATCACTATTATCCTTTTCGACTTCTCTAATAACTGTTTCACACTTTGAACTCCATGTTCTGCCAAACCATTTGACTGCGGGTACTCAGGACTACTCTTAACGTGGATAATGTCCCACTCATCAGCGAATTGTTTGAAGTGCTGGCTAGTAAACTGTGTACCATTGTCAGAAATAAATTTGTGCGGACCTCCATGGACTGCAAAATGATGCTTTATCTTAGTAATGACAGTACTGAAAGTACTGAACTCTAGATTAGGAAGCAGGTCAAAATTGAACCAATTGGAATAGGAGTCTACTAGCACCAAGTAATGTTGCCCATTCCATTTGAAAATGTCAGTGGCTACTGTCGACCAAGGCAGTTCAGGAACCTGATTTAGCTGAAGTGGTTCCTTCTGTTGATGTGGCTTTGTACTATTGCATACAGAACAAGATGAAAGTACTCTCTCAATGTCTTGTGACATAGAAGGCCAGAATACTAGTCCTCTGTACCTTCTTTTAGTAGACTCCATTCCTGAGTGGCCACGATACAAGATAGTAATATACTGTGGTTGCAAAGATCTTGGAAGAATTACTTTTGGACCTTTCATGATACTATTGTCAGACAAAATCTCATCTCTGTAAGGAAAATAAGCTTGCACTTCTTGAGGTAAACTAGATTGTTTTGATGGCCATCCTTTATTGATAAAGTGGTTGAGCTTCTGAAGAACTGGATCTGAGACTGTGTGACTTCTAAGCTCATTAAGACGTGTGGAAGAAATATTTCTCCCTTCCATGACTTCAAAATCAAGTTGTTCATTCTCATGCTGTTCAGTTGCATTTCTGGGTGATCTGGATAATGTATCAGCAAGATAAACAAGTTTGCCTTTTGTATAGACAGGATTGAAATTATACTTTTGCAGTCTCAACATCATAAGTTGTAATCTGGCGGGAGCTGTATGCATAGGCTTTCTCAAAATAGTGATTAGAGGTTGGTGATCAGTTTTGATCTGAGTAGGTGGACTGTAAATAATAATCATGGAACTCTGAACATGCAAACACAATTGCCAAGAACTCTTTCCCTGTCTGAGCATACTGCATTTCAGTTTGGGTTAAACTTCTGGATGCATAGGCAACAGGTTGAACCTCTTGAAGAATGACTGCACCAAGACCAAATTTCAAGCCATCACAGGAAATAGTAACGGGTTTGTGAACATCATAGTATGTGATAGTTGGTGGGACTGGCAATTCTCTGTTTCAGGACATCAAATGCTCTCTGGTGTTGTTCCAACCATGACCAGGATACATCTTTACATGTCCGCTCTCTAAATGGTGCTGTTAGTTGGCTCAAGTCTGGAATGAACTTGCCTAGATAGTTAGCCATGTCAAGAAAACGTTGAAGGGCTTGAACATTGGAGCTGGCATCTCAAGAATAGGTGTTTGCTTGGAAGGGTCCGGTCGCAAGCCTGAACTGGTAAACAAATGGTCAACATAAGTGACCTCTTGTAACCTGAACTTACACTTCTGAGGATTCAGCTTAAGATGCACTTGACGTGCTCTTTCCAGAACTTTCTTGAGGTTTCTGTCATGCTCAACTTCACCATTACCTCCTACTAGAAGATCATCTACTATAATAGCACAGGGATACCCAGAAAAATATTTGCACCATTGCACATTGGAAGACTTAATTGGCAGAGTTTATCCAAAGTGGCATTCTCAAAAATCTGTACCTGCCAAAAGGAGTACTGAATGTAGTAAGCAACGAGGATTTGTATCCAGCAAAATTTGCCAAAATTAATTCTTTGTATCTAAGACAAAAAAAAAAGTGACATTTGGCATAACAGCTGCAATAGCTTTGATTGTGCGCATTGGATGATGAGGTCTTTTCAGTGCTTTGTTCAAATCTCGTTGATAAATACATATTCTGATTATCATCTGAGCTTTTCTTATGAGCTACCACCTTGGAAGATTCAGTTGGTTCTTCAACTGGACAAATTACACCTTGTTGCACCATTTTGTCTAGCTCTGCTTTGACTCTGTTCTGCATAGCTACTGGAACGTTCCGGGCTTGCCTGACAACTGGGCTGACATCTGGGTCTAACTTTATGGAGTACACAACTGGAAGCTTGCCTAGTTGTCTTCGTAAAGATCAGCATAGGTAGAGAAAATATACTGGGTGAAATTAAAACAGTAGTCTTTCAAACTATGATGGATTTTAGGATGTAATTGTTTTTGTATTGTCATAATTAATTTTAGAATGTGATTGGGGGATGCATTGGGAATGGCACTATTTAATTCAGATGGAAGATGAATGCTGTGTTAAAGTCTGATGAAACGTTTTTTGCAACATGAAAGTGCTCACTATTTGGATTTTGTCTACATTAAACTCTTACATCGAGCTGTGGTGTTGCCTCTTTTGTCATTTTTTGAGTCTTTCAAACTGTCATGATGGGCTTTCTTGTTAAATGAAAGCAGTCCCATTTTCAAACTGTCTCTGAGCACTAATAGTGATTGTACGTGCCTTTTGTGCACATAAAATAACAAGTCATAGCTTCTCCCAGCAGAGCAGCATGAAAGTACTACTGAGCCTTTAGTTTGAATCTCTTCACCACCATAAGCAAAGTGCTTTGCTTATTCAGGCTTCTCAAGCATATACTCTAGCAAATATTTCTGCAGACATAACATTGCACGTTGAACCTGTGCCAACTTTGAGCTCTATGAATCTTCCATTTTTCCGAACAGTACAAAATACTTAATTCTTTGCCAATAACTGTATTGCATTGACTATTTCATGAAACACAGACATACCATCAACATAAAAAGTGGGGTGTCAGCTTTCTAATTGATGAACTTGTTTCTTAAAATGTTCCTTTTTAATAAAAGAAAGTGTCCCTTTTGATTTGCAAAACCTTTTGAAATTATTCCACTTACTGCATTTATGACATTGCTGACCAAAAGCTAAACATTCTTCCTGTTTAGGGTCATAATTTCCACCACAGTTACGACAGTTGGGAATATATCTGGATGGAGGACCATTCTTTGAGTTTGTTGACTCATTTTTACACTTCACTGAGACTGTGTGATTTCCAGAGTGCCCCATGGAACTTGCTAGAAAGATACGGGGTTTACCAGGGACTTTTGCAGGGTTTACAGTTGCTGCTGTGTGCTTGGACCTGTTTCTTTTAACCACGAGCTGCATACTATTAACATTGGCCTTAGAAGTTACTGGAAGCGTGTATCTCTCATTTGTAAGTATATCCGTGTGCTTTTCTGTAAACCCGTATATCTGACAAATCTCAATGGCCTTATTCAAAGTTAAATCACTGTCACGAAGCAAAATCTTTCTTGCATCATCATCTTTAATAGCACACATAAGTTTGTGTTTTATCAAGTCATCCCCTAAATCACCAAATCTGCACATTTTAGCTTTGTGAAACAAGGCTGTTTTATATGCTGCAAAAGTTTCACCAGTCTTTTGATATCTTGTGTAAAATAAGTGCCTTTCCATTGTAATATTCCTTTGGGGGTTACACATTTCTCTAAATGTACGTTTTAAGCACTCTGGGTCTTCCCTTGACTCAGGTGGTGCCACTATATGACTGTTTTCCCCTCTCTCCTGTAAACACAGCAGGTGGATACACAAATTAATGCTTTCTTTCTGTGGCTTCTAACCCAGCTAAATTAAGCAGAGTAAATGCCTTTGTATGGTCATCTTTATCAGAAAATGCAGCCTGTATGAAAGTATCGTACTCTTGCTCAAACATACTTCAGTTCTCTGGAATATTGTTGTCAAACACAAGTGGACCAGGTTTTCGAAATCCACCTGCCATGCTAACAAATTATGCCCAAACACACTGTAATAATATGGCCCTTATAAGTATATACAAACAAGCTGCCATGTTTGCCTGTAATAACATTCAAATGCACAATAACCTCTTCAAAATATTGTACTTTTTGAAATATGCTTTGAAATGGCTGTATTTTGTGAAATAACAGTACTGTAATGCAGCATAAACATGCAAACACTTTATACACTTCAGACAACTCAGATAGTTCTGATTAATGCGAAAAAGTAGTGCTTAACGAAAAAATGCAGTTTCCCTTTTTATACATTTTATGCGATTCAGACTTTATTTCAAACATTTTCTGTAGTTATTTCAAATATTTCTATTAATATGTCAGAGTTTTGGATATTTCTGTTACTTAGAAATTCCTTAAGAGCATGAATGCCTCATTTCATATTTTGCGAATAAGAAATAGTTTCAGCAAGTTTTAATACCTGAAATACATTTCTGACTTGTGTTGCAAATTATACATGCAGTAGAGATGATTCATTCCTGTATATTCCTCCAATCTTAACCGAGTGCCTCTCTGTCTCGAAACTGGAGAATCTGGATCCCATTTTGGCACCATGATGCTCGCCCCTCTCTAGTATAGATGATAAACCAGCAGGTAATTCGTTTATATGCTTTATTACATAAAAACACATCAGGACGGATAGCAGCAGTACAAAATATAGACGAGCTGATTAACTGACAGACTACACAGACATACATGCTTACATCTCAACAGCTTACTACAAAATGGCAGTCAGGCTTGCACATGATCAGTATTTATACACTTGTGCAAGGCCCTAGAAGGCTTCCTAAAGGCATACATACATATTGATCTATACAAAGGATTCAGGTTGTAGACCTTGATGTGCAAGGAATCTTGTACAACCTTCCACAGAGAGCATGGCACTCAACCCACTTTTCATTCGTAGATTGTCAGTTAACCATTTTTTATTTTTATCCAAAACCTCAATAAGGGGAAACAGTACCTGCAGGTAATGGATAATCTCAAGCAGTTGAGGTTTCATGTTGAAAGGACTAAGTATTTAGTTCCTTTGTACTTTGTAAATTAGGCAGGTCATTTAATACACAGATGCTGTCAAGCAGGCAAACCTAAAACGGTAAATCCTTGTTTGGGAAGATTAACATGCCCTGTACTAGGGCAGCAGCTGTTACAGCTGCCTTTTTTGCAGAAATATGTCAATACAAGGCATGTCTGAATATGCTACCCAGATTTCCATCACACTTTTTTCTGGCATTACATGTCAGATTTGCAGTCTAGGAGCAGAGTAGCGTTTGCTACTGTAGTCTTGCAGGCTATGTGGCTTCCTCCACCTACCGTCACTGGCCAGGTTACTTCTTGATTGCTTACGGCTTTAATACTCTTACTAAGAATTGTGGATGTTCTCTTAGGTGTGCATGGTACAACTGTGTGAGTTTACATATTGTAACATTAGATTTTCAAATACATAATTCACTGCTGCAGTATAGGCTTCCTTGCACCCCCCCCCCCCCCCAGCTTTTCCTGTTGTCTAAACTTCTGAATGCAGGTGTTTGGGGCAGTCTGATAGTTTCACCTCGGGGGGGGGGGGTCACCCAGTAAGTGGGACATAGGATTATAGGAGGTTACTAGGCTAACGGCCCCAGGGCCCTTACAAGCCTAGCTAAGTTCAGCCTGTGTTCCCAAGGGTGTCTGGTTCAAGCAGATACTAAAATCAGCACCTATTGCCCCTGTCCAAGGGGCATCACACCTCAACATGACTGGTTAACCATCCATTTTCAGAACAGAAGAGCTCACTTGTTGGTGAATTGCTTCTTCACACACACACACACACACACACACACACACACACACACACACACACACACACACACACACACACCAGTGTGAAGTGAGTTGCTGTCCTTTTTCTGCCAAGTGTCCTATGAACATCCTCATTGTGGGGAAGAGTCAGGCAGTGCTCCAGGAATGACCAAAGCTCTGGAGTTCAGTCTGAATGAACAGACATCCACACGGAGTCTAATACCCAAACAGTGTGAGTGATATTGTAATGCTGATCCTTGTATACAAGCATCTACTGCTGTAATGAGTATGCATACTCAGTTGTATTTTCTCCTTTTCCCAGTGAAAACCACACATCTTTTCCTTCTGTTTTTGTAGCATTACTTCATTTATCTTTCACTTTTGCTTCTCTCATTTTGTATGATTTACTGCATCATCTTCATTCTCTTGCACCTTAGCTATCATAGGTATAGCCTTCTATTTTACTGTATTTTAAGTTTCTCGTGTTTTCACTGTGAATATTTTCTACTCTGTCAGTGAATTTTGTTTAATCTATCTGAAGACGTGATCATCTTGTAAGTAACTGTTTTTATCACACAAACCAAGTACTGCTTATTTATTGATTTCTTTGGCCCTGCCCATTGCATAACACACCCTTTCATGTCTCCTGTTGTTTATATTTTAATCTTTTTTCTTGACCTGCCCATGTAGAAAGAGCTTGTAGCATGGGGGACTACAGCTGAAGTGACATATCCATGTGGCCTCCCCCAACATAGTCAGCTTTATCGAGAAGATTTTTGCTCACGTTATGAAGAGGAGAAAAGAATAATGTACAAAGAAAAGTGAATATGCTTTTTATACATCCCAGATGCCTGCTGCCATTTCCACAAATATTCGTGTTTTGCATTGCACTGTTTTTGTTGCATGCAAACATAGCAAAAAAAGAAGACAAAAGAAGAGCACTTCAGAAAAGTGACATTACAAAGCGTACTCAATAAACAATGAACAGGCACTTCTTCCATAGCAGTCGAGTCTTCCAGTGGCAGGAATGGCTAGATAGGCAGTATTTCCTTTACAAAATTGTGAAGTGATATAGAAAGATCAACATTCTTAATGTAGTGTGAGGCATAAGCTTTTTTGGATACATAAATAATTTTCATGGACTGTGAAGTGGTATGCTCTGAAAAGGAACAGATCTGGGGCTTGATAGATGCTTGCATTATAGACGAGATTATTGTTGAACTAATTTTAAATGCATCACTTAACCGTAGCAGGTATTTTGCCACAATAATAAGGTTTAAAGTAGCTAAGCTGCTTTGTTCTTGGTGAGCGTAAAAGAGGAAAAGTGTTGCCCTCTTTGTTTCCTGCAGATCCAGTGTTGTCTGTTTTCGTCCAGTTCAGCTGTTGGTTGTCAGATCCAGCTGGATTCTATATCAGCATTGACCCTGAAACTTTCATTCCAGGATTCTGACTCATGCCATGCCCATAATTATCTGGCCTCCACCCTGTTACCTCAGATTTTGTTTGTCGTCTGAATTGGTCAGTCATGCTTCCTAGAGCTCCAGTTAATTGTATCCTTTGCAGTACCTTTGTTCACTCCTCCGTTCCCTTGAGAGTTTATTCTCTCTAGTTTACTGCATATGTCTTGGTTTAGGTGTGTTTTTTTGTAACTGCCTTAGGTCTTAATACAGGATTTTTTCTAAATATTTTCCAGTAGTTCATAGTAGTGTTAAGAATTTTGTCTTTAGATTGTTGTAGTTAGTATGCAGGTAAGTTAGGTCAGCTAGTTTTGTGTGTGTGTGTGTGTGTGTGTGTGTGTGTGTGTGTGTGTGTGTGTGTGTGTGTGTGTGTGTGTGTGTGTGTGTGTGTGTGTGTGTGTGTGTGTGTGTGTGTGTGTGTGTGTGTGTGTGTGTGTGTGTGTGTGTGTGTCTGTGTGTGTCTGTGTGTGTGTGTCTGTGTCTGTGTCTGTTTTGGCTGATAGTCCAGGCTTTAAAAAGTACACTGAGTGTGGGCAGGAGCGGCCTTAGATCAACTGGTGCCCTAGGCAAAAGGGCTCCACGGCACCCCACCACCACCTGGTGCCCCCATCCTGGTCTATCTTCACCAAATAAATACTGGAAAAGCGCCCCTGTGAGAGCAGCGCCCTAGGCGGCCGCCTAGTTGGCCTATGCCTAAGGCCGGCTATGGGCATAAGCTGCCCACAAAACCCTTTCTTTCTCTGTGTTTATTGTTTAGGAGCTACACATTTAGATCTTGTCAAGCCTATGCCTCTTTTTTATTTTTTCCAACAAACATCTTTATTAAATTTTCACACATGACATAAGCAGTCCTACATTTATACAAATGAAAATCAAACAACATAACACCACTTTAGTTGCAAACAATATACATCACAGACACCACTGAAACAACTGCAGTTGCTAACATTATACATCACTTATAATCTGTCCAGTCATTGTCAGTTAAGCATTATATGGCTCATTCAAATCCTGCCTCTTAAACCTCTTTCCTACTCTGCATATATTGTTCACACAATTCACATTTTTTCCTATGTAGTTAGCTCCCTGCCTTTTCTAAAGATCCACATTCCAGTTGTTTCTCTGTTACTGTATTCACTACTTCTAGTAAAGTTGGTCTAGACTTTGATTTCCATTTTGTAGTAATTGCTTTTTTGGCAGCCACCATAATGAGAGTCAGCAAGGCTTTACTATGTCTAGGCAATTCCGATTCTGTATCATAATTCAAAAAAAGTCTTCCCCCAAGTTAATCCAATCTGCTCACCCAGCACCACCGACAGAGCAGTCTGCAGAAAAACCCTAAAGTCTGCCCATGCAATACATTCCCAAAAAAATGTTCCCAGCCTCTTTTCTTCCTCGTCACACCTCCAACACTCACTATCCACCTGAGGGAAAATTCTTTGGAGTCTACTTGGGATATAAAAATGCCTATGTAAACACTTCAGGCAGAGATCCTAAATCGTCTAGACTTTGTTGCATATTTGGGAGACATACACATATCCTCCCATTGTCTCTTTGTTAATTGCTTATCCAGTCTCTCTTCTCAATCCTTTCTCTGATTGGTTCTTATAATTATCATGCAGTATTTTATATGCTTTATTAATTATTCCTTTTTTAACAGCAGCTTCTGTTTTGGATTCTATTAAAAACTCTACCGGTGCTGGTCTTTTGTTCAGGAGCCCCCTATTTCTTTGTCTTTGCCTATACTCATATCAGTCCTAGATAGTGAAGGCAGTCTCTAACCTGCAGTCCAAATAAATTCTTGGCCTCTTCCCATTCTATTACCTTTACCTTTTTAGTTATTTGCTCCCATTACCTTGGTTCCTTTGCCAGTTTTCTCCAATAAATTCCAGACTCCTCTTGCCTGTTATCTGTATCCCTGACCACAGTCATCCCTATCAGCAAAATATCTTTTCTGCATTCTTGTGCAGGTTTGTTTTTTAAAAGATTCCCTGCTGTTTTATAAATTCAATACACTGTTTGACAAGCCTGTGCCTCTTTTAGTGCTAGAACTTTACAAACTAGGTGTGAAAAGCTTATTGTCAAAAGATGCCTTCCTACCCAGACGGGGTGTGTTTCTTCTCCCAAACCTAAGGACAAAAAAATCTAGGGAGAAAGCAGATGTGGACAAAACAAGGATAAATCTAAAGACAACTCTAAGGAAAAAGGGGACTGTGAGAAATCCTGCAAGAGGTCTCCAGATCCTTTCATGTATTTGGCATCAGATCCTAAAGTACTGTGGCTGTCAGAGCAAACAGTCTCTGGGTGCTGTACCTTTCCAACCTGGCCCCAGTTTTCATTGGAACTGGTTAGCCCCAGACTTCATTCTCATATACTTCAGGAGATATTGGGTACTCCAGACCACCATTGGTGGCGTCATTGTCCTGGTCTGCGAGGAGTTTGACCAAATGATGAGAAAATTTCTCAGGATGCAGATACAGCTTGGGGTGCTGTCAGTAGCGTCCTCTAGGAATTTACAGAGGGCTCGTCCATCTACTCCTCCCCATGCTTTTTTCTAATACTTGTTCTCCCATTGGCTCTTGTAGCTTTGGGCCCAATCTGCCTTGGCGCAACTTTGTCAGAGCCAGTAGTTAAGGTAACTTCACCAACTGGTTCACTTTTTCTTTTGGGTCTGACATGTTTGGATCTGGAAGAGTCCTGGAGCCGAAGCTTCAGTGTTGAGGTATAGGAGGAGGCTTCAACCCCAGAATTTTCAGAGCCGTCCCTTTCCCTTGGCGCATTGGCACTAGATAGCTTGATATCGAGATCAGCCTCTGGTTTGAGACCCATTGGTTCCAAGGTTTCTTTGTTTGAGGACAGGAAAGAGCCTACAGAGTCAGTGGCTTCGTCAGCCTATGAGGCTTTCCATTGCTTTCTGTCGATGCCAAAGAAAAGGTGCTGTTTTCAATGTTGGCCCTGTCCGAACTCCAGAATGGATCAGCTTCTATTTGTCATTCTTCTATCAGACGTGGACATTTGGTCCCACAGGCTTCCCATGTTTCCTGCTATGTCAGCTCCCAGTCTGTTTCCAAATCCTCTGATATTCCCCATCAGACAGGTCATAGGACACAGATGTGCAAAGGGAAGCACATGGACTCTTCACCTGAGCATGTCACTGAAGACACAGACTTGGATAAGGGTGAAGGCTCCCCAAGATCCCACTCTGAGGATGTCACATTTGGTAAGATTCTGAAACTGATGAAACAGACGGGGGATGTCCACAGTTGGTCCTTCTCTTGATGAGTCTTTGTTCCTTGAAGTCTTTGGGTCCAGCTAATCTTATTCCTGGGTGATACCGCCCATTAATCCACTCATTGATTTGATGGCTTATCGAGCATGGAAAGACCCTGACATGGTGAAGCCTATCCGAAAAAAGCCAGACAAACTTCTGTCTGCCCCCACAGACAAGAAACATTGGAACAAAGGTCTTTCAGTAGATGCAATGGTTGTAGCGGTGGCCATAGAAAAAACTATCTGAAGAGAGTTCTTGGATCATCCCCTTAATACATAGTCTAGGGTAGTGGACCACTTTGGGAAACGGACTTGCGCTTCAGTGACCTTTGATCTCAGGGTGCTGAATTATCTAGCTCATGTTGCCAGGTTTTAGAAAGACTTGACAAAGGAAATTTCCAAGTCTCTCTTGAGGGTATTACCAGCAGATGTGTCCACAAGACAGTGTGTTCCCAGCTGTCCACTCTCCAATCTTCATCCAGTGTAGCTATGTGACTGCTCTTGAATGTAGTTGATGGTACATCTAGGGTGGCAGGAACCTTCATTTCCATTTACCGGCATGCCTGGATGCGCCTGTGTGACTTTGCAGAATGGTTCGGGGCATCCTTCATTAATGCATCCTGTAAGAGCTCGACTTTGTTCAGACCAAAAGTTAAAGAAATACTTGCCAGGACTCAGCTGGACTCTCCATGCCCTAGAGATCCAATTCTAGGAATCAGCAAGCTGGAAAGAGAATATGGTTCAGGAAATCAAAGAGCCCTTATCAGGAGATTCATGGAGATAGAACCCTGTTTTGGTAGAAGAGGGGGCAGCAGTAATGGATCTTGTCCCAGGTGCAGGTGCGGACCACAGAATCAAGGCTTTTATGGACTATTCTCTAAAAAAACTTTTTCAGTGTCTCTGAAGGATTGCTTGACTGCTGTACTCTGGAGGCATTCAGGGCACACTTATCTTGCACCCACAAGCCTGGCAAAACATAACCACAGAGTCATGGGTTCTAGACATTACCTCCAGAGGTCATTCTACACCATTTGTTGATTCTGCTGTCAAGCAGAAGAGTTCCCGACATCTCACCCAGTCAATGGGAACTTGCAGAAGCAGAGATTTCAAAGCTGCTAGAAAGAGTCATCCAGCTGGTTGCCACAGACCAGATAGAATCTGTAGTCTACTCGCACTTATTTTTAGTACAAAAAAAAAAATGGACCTCAGGCCTGTTCTAGACCAGACCAGAGTCATTTGAATCAGTATGTCAAATAGACAAAATTCTGGATGGTCACACTACAGTCTATTTTGCTTCTACTGAGACAGAATGACTGGATTTGCTCAACTGACCTCAAGGACTTGTATTATCATGTGACTATAGGTGTTCAAGGAGGTATCTCAGCTTCCAGCAGACAGTTCATCATCGTCAGTTCAGAGCTATGCCCTTTGGACTCGCAACTCACCACAGCCTCCCTGGTGTTCACCAAAGTCATGATAAGTGGTAGCAGCACACTTGCGCCTACTAGGGATCAACTTTTTTCCACAACTTTACAATTGGATACAACCGGCAGTCTTTTATCGCACCACTTAGATTCAACTATTGCAGGAGCTAGGGATCACTGACAAAATCTCCAAGAGCTAGCTTATGCCTTTTCAGCAGATAGAATTTATCGCCTACTACATGGACACAACCTTACAAATTCCCCGACTTTCAATGTCCATCATTCTTTCTCTTTGTCTGACTGCTGTGTAAGGTCTTCAATACCCCTGTCCTCCAGCAAAGTTGATTCTGCTCCTGTTAGCTCTTATGGCACCCATAATACTCATTGTGATGTCCAGCTATATCCCACTGGACTGTCACCATTTATGTGAAGTCCCTCACTTAAAACCCAGATCAGTAATTAAGGAGCCTCAATCTTCACTACTGACTCCAGTGTGGGAGTGTCACGGAAAACACTAGAGCACACAAGAGTAAAAGTCCACAATTTCCCTTAAGAGCACAAAAGGAACACACACTTTTTTTCTGGGACTGGACTATATACCTCTGTCCACTCCAAATGTTATCCCTCGTCATACACTTCAGAGCAATGTGTTTCAGGGTAAGACCTCTGACTCACTCACACTCAAAATAAATTTAAGTCTCACACACTCAAACACATTTGGGAAGCCTGACACAGATTTCCAGCTGTGTCCCCTCCCCAATACAAATGGTAACGCTTTAATTAGAGTCATACATGTCTACATGCCCTTCAAAGAGTGATCAGTTATTAAAAAGTAAATATCAAAATACATGATAGCTATGACCAGAAGCACCCAGGCATTCGAGGTGACCTGGAAAGTGTCAAACCGATATAAGCACACTCTAATCTCTAAAGAACACACTGATTGTCCAGCCACAATGTAAAGTAATGAAAAAACATTTTATAAGTAAAATGATTACAAGAATGTAAATCAGTAATTTTCAGTAAACACCAGCATTCAATCACCAGAAATATAAAATTAAACTGTAGGATAGAAGTTCATCATTTTAGAAAAACTCTATCTAAATAACTAAACTTTCTTAATCTAATTAAAGAATGCCGTCCCTGATCTAATGTAAAACCTAACAGAAAGGCAAAGGCAGGCTTACAGTTTTTGGTGAGTCCTTTTCGGGTATCATTGCACAGCACTGTAACTGACTGCAGCTCTTCACTAACTGCTCAGCACTGACTTCAGCATTCTCTTTTATATTCCAGGTTAACAGTCTCAACTGTCTTATTTTAAAAATAAGTCAGCTGTTTGAAAAAGTTATTTTTCCTGTCAATCATCTGTTCAAATAATCACCTAGCAACCAGAAACATTCTAATGACATCACCCACTGTTCAGCTGATTCTCCACAAACAGTTTGTACTTTAGAATCTCCCTTACAAACATGTGCAATTAGAAATGTATTAAATCACTGACAGATTCTTTAAACATTTTGTATAAACAAGAAGATACTCAACATTTTAAAAATGTATTTACATTTTCACAATTAGACATGCTGGGATACAGTACAAGTTAATCTGAGAATGTGCACAGTTCTCCTGCCAGACATGCTGACACACATGACAGTGTTTTCATTTTCTTAACACTCGTAATCCCACTTGACAGATATTTTATGAGGGTTCTTCAGTGGGCTTTATTGGTATAATATTCTGAGTCCATTCACTCCACACCAAAATAAAATTAGCTCAGATCTGCAGAATCCACATGTCTTGGTGGATAACTTCTCCTTCAGTGATGAATGGACTACTGTCCAAACAAGTTCCTTGGTAGCAGTTGTAACAATGGATGCTTCCCTTCTTGGATAGGGAGGTGAATTTCAAAAGGATGACTGTTCAGGGCACATGGTCACATATAGAGGTCAGTTTTCACATCAGTGATGTTCTTCGTGTTTCACTGTTGCAGTCATCACATTTGGGTTATCTGCTTGCAGTAGCCCTCAGTCGGCCTGATTATCAGAGTCTTGGGTCCTGCGTCGATTGCTGTCTCATCTTCCGTAGTAGGTAGTCATGGGGTATAAAGCATGCAGCCGATGCCATTACATCAGTCTTTCTTGCCGAGCAGTGCCTGAAGCAGAAGTAGTTCGCAAGTGCCGGTTGGCCGACTCCTGAAATTTTCGTTTTCGAATTTCAGAACCGAAGTCTTCAACTAAAGCTAAGTACCCCATTGGGGAAACATTTTCTTGCTGTAATCTGATGTCAGTAAAAGTCCATAATTGTATTTCTTGTGGAAAGCAAATACCTCATAAAGATTTTCATTTGTATTGTATTCCTTGCCTAGGCCCTGGCCACAACGTACCTCGTTGTCGGTTTTGTGTCTTATTTAAACCACAAACTATTCATCATCTGTATATTTTCGTTTCTAAATATTTTGGTGCTTGGTTCAGTTATCCAGATAGGTCTTCGGTAAGCCACTCGACTACCGACATTCCGAAGAAACGCAACGATAAAGACAGAGACAGGCCGCCTAGGTTCAAAGCAGCCGACGACACTTGGCCTAAGCTAGTTGCCAGTTCACCAGTGCTCAGTTAGGTGCTTCCGCAGCCCCTGATACCCACTACTTCAGATTCGCAGGCTTCTACTGAGATCCATTCCGAGTTCGGTATGCCGCGAGATGCTTCAACTGTGGAACCTGCGGATGTCTCTACCTTGGATGGGTCTGGGGCCACTGTGCAGGCACACACTTCCGAGGATGTATTCAGGTCTACTGACTTGCATATTAAACCGACACCATTTTCTTCTTCAAGGCCTAAAACTCGAACCATGCCTGGGAAACTGATGCCCAAACCACATGGTCAGGCCTCTTTGCCTAAAAAACAAATGATAAGAATGGCTGAAGACCTTATTACTTTAATCAGGGGAAGCCAACCTTCCCCCTCTAAGAGACCTAGGACTAAGTTTGCTTATGATATTTCTGACCAGGATTCTGAACTTTCCGTCTCCTCTGATGACCAGGATTCACCGTTATCTACCTTTGAGGATTCTGATGCAGAGGTCTGTATTCCCTCTGCTTTTCCCCCAGAGGATTTTTCTTTTGGTGAAACCTTGCATAACTCTTAGGGAGCATTTTCACTGGGAAAGCCAGGATTACTCTGATTCTAAAAAGAGGCTTAGAGATTTCTTACTCCTGCCCCAACACAGGCCTTTAGCTATCCCTCCTGTGCTGGACATTGTTGACGATGCCTTTTTGGAATCTAACTTGGCCCCTGACTCTCTACCTCCTGCTCCCGGAAAACCTGATGGATATTACAGGGTTCCTGATTCTCACAAGTTCCTTTTTAAAAATCCTACTGCGGATCCTGAGACCGTTTCACAGGGACCCAAGGGCATTAAAGCTACTACTGCCAAAAATCCTACCCTCTCTGATAGAGATTCCAGGGCCCTGGATAGATGGGGTAAGAAGGTGTACACCTTTGCAACCTTGGCCGTCAGGGCCTTAAATTGCCAGTTTCATATGGTAAAGTATCAGCAGCATATTATTGGATTGCCTAAACAGAAAATGATGTTGATTGCTGATTGTGCTGAAAAAAAAGGATTTACAGGATTTAATGCATTCTGCTGAACAGATTGGAAAACATACTTTGCAATTTGGATTTGATTCACTAGAGGCATCTTGCAGGGCTGCTGTCACCAGGTCTGTACTTAGAAGGCATGCTTGACTCAAGGAGCAATCTTTGCCAGATCATGTTAAAACTAAATTGCTGGATGCTCCCTTAAATCAGGACCGCCTGTTTGGCAACAAAGCAGAAGAAGTTCTTAAAAAGATGGAGGAAAAAGCTAAATCTGTGCAAACTGTTAAAGATTTCTTACAAGTGCAGCCTCCAAAATGTAGTAGGCATTGGCCCTCAAAATATTGGTTCTTTCCTGAACTGAGAAGGCCTGGAGGAGCCAGGCCTTCTCAGTTCAAACCAAGAACCAGCAGAACAACCATCATTCCCAGGGTATGCACAGGACTAAGCAGTGGGGGACTCCCACTTCCAAATCAGGGAGTAGTAAGACTCCCCCCTATGGTAAGCTGTCTCAATGACTTGACTTTAAAACTTCCAAGCACTTATCAACTGACTGCCCCTTTAGGGGGAAAGATTGCTCTGCAAGCAAAAAACTGGTAACTCATTACCCAGGGCAAATGGGTTTTAAGCATAGTTTCCAAAGGATACAGATTTCACTTCCACACATTACCAACCCAAAACGGTTGGCCAGATCTACCCCCAAATCAGTGGGCAGAGGCTCAAAAGCAAATACTCTCTCTCTTAAGATTAAAGGCTATCCAGACTGTACCAGAAGAGGAAAGGGGACAATGTTTCTACTCAAGACTTTTCCTGGTACCCAGAAAAGACAACTCATGGCGTCCTATCCTGGACCTTTCTATCCTAAACACCTTTTTGGTGGTATCCAGTGTGGCTCTTAAGCAATCCATTCATTTGCCAGCCTTCTTTTCTAATCCACAGAACAAAGGGGAACGTATACTGCACTCCTTAGATGTGCACGGAAAACTTAGATTTTACTTGGACAGGACTAAACCTCAGAGGAAATCTGAACAACTGCTGGTGGCATTTGCTGCAGGGGCAAAGGGGAAGGCTATTTCAAAGCAAATCATTTCTAAATGGATAGGCCATTACATTCATTTCTGCTATAAGCACCATGGAAAACCTATCCCACAGGGGATTAGACCCCATTCAACCAGGGCTGCATCTACCTCTACATCTACAGCCTTTCTTAGAGGTGTCCCTACCAGGGACATCCTAAAAGCTGCTACCTGGAGTTCTGTACATACTTTCACCAAGCATTACCATTTGCCAATTTTCTCTAAATCCAGAGCTGGCTTTGCCACTGCAGTCTTGCAGGGCCTTATAGCTGGTCCCAGTGCTATCTAAATTCCTCCTCCCATCCTTAGCTTTGGGAATCTACCCAAATGTGATGACTGCAACAGTGAAACACGAAGAACATAGTACAGTTGTGTACACTTGCCATAAATGTAGGTATTCGAGTGTATTCACTGTTTCAGTCCTGGTTGCCCTCCCTCCAGCCCCCTGACTTCTTTTGGCTATACCTCTACGCTCCTTTACTATGCTTAAAAGCTTTTTGGTGTATTTGCTTTTTTGTTGGAGGTATAACCTTGTGTATGTATATATATATATATATATATATATATATATATATATATATATATATATGTGTGTGTGTGTATTTATTTGCTTCCCATTACGGGGCACCTGATATCTGGGGCAAGAAAAACTGATGTAATGGCATCGGCTGCATGCTTTATACCCTTTACTACCTGACGCCATTGAAGATGTGACAGCAACCGATGCAGGACCCAAGACTTTGATAATCAGGGCGTCTGAGGGCTACTGCAAGCAGATAACCCAAACGTGATGACTGCAACAGTGAATACACTCGAACATCTACATTTATGGTAAGTGTACGCAACTGTACTTTCTGTAAATGAGTGCAGTCCTTCTAGCTTTGTAGGCCTTTCAGGATAGCCTCCCCAGAGATGTGATTCCGGTATGAACAGACAACATCTTAGTAGTGTGGTATATCAGCAAACAGGAAGAACCTGTTCTTAATCCTTATGCTGCAAAGCCATGAGAGTCTGACAGTGGTTCATAGATTCATAGATTAGTACTAGGCTAACTGCCCTTGTGGGCCATTTTCAGTTTAGCCAGTTGCCCCATGGAAGAATCAAACCCTGTACCTTGTGTTTGTAAAGGGTAAACACCTTAACCGTTATACCAACCTCGCACAATTTCACACTGCTTTCTTATAACAATGCATATCCCGGAGGTTTCCAGTGTTTATAACAGACACATTGAACAGGTGTATCCTAATGCATCACAAGTGTGTCCCTCAGATGTTCGTCGTGTTACCCTGCTGCAGTCATCACACTTGGGTTATCCTGTCGTCAGGTGGTCCTGCAGTCGGCCCGAATTCCAAAGTCTTGGTCCGGCGTCGGTTGCTGTCGCTTCTTCCCTGACATCAGTGCACCAGGGGTATAAATGAGGCATCCAACGCCATTTTCTTCAGTCTTTCTTGCCAAATGCATCGCAAGTGTGTCCCTTAGTTCAGCAGTGACCAGCATGATCTTCAGTCGCTGGGGCCAGCCTCGCTGTGATATTTTTGCTTTTCATTTAAATCACAAGTGCAGCAGTTACTGTGCCCTAATCCCTCCACAGGGACAGTCATTGAGGGATGCTCTTGTCCCCATATGGCCTTTGGGTCTCCCTTTATGCTTTCCCCCATTGCCTGTAATGAACATATTTATACAGAAAGCAAGAATGTGCAAGGCCTAGGTGATCCTCTTTTCCATTTGTTGGCCTCGGCAGACATGGTTTCCATTCTTGTGGCCTCCTCTGCTGCATCCTCTCTGGAAACTTGGATTAGTATCCAGATCTCTTGTTCCACCCATCTGGACTAATTCCCCCAGATCAGAAATCCATGAAATTAACTGCTTGGTTTCCCCAATTCTAACATTAGCCCCAGAGATTCCAGGCTTTCCTCATCTTTTGTTCAGATCTTTTCAGCCTCTCAAAAACATGCGGCAGCAGATGGAAAAGATTTTCTATTTGAGCATCATCCAAATGTGTAGACTTCTTTTTATCTGCTGTTCCCTCCATTTTAGAGTTTTTTCATAAGTTTTTCACAACAGGTGGAGCTACTCGGCTATCAAATTGCAGTTGGCAGCAGTCTCTAGCTTTCACATAGGCCAGAACAACTAATCTGTAGCCTCACTGAAGATTTCCAAAGCCTTTTTAAAGGAATCTTTCCCACTTTGGTCCCCAGTCAGAAACCCAGCTCCTCCTTGGGACATCACTATCATGTTACAAGTATTGGCTCTGCCACCATTTGAGCCAACAGTGTCAGTGCTGATTTGAAATTCCTAATTTGGAAAACAATATTTCCGGTGGCTGTCACTTCAGCTAAGTGTATATCGGAGATGCAGGCACTTTCCTGCAAACTTCTTTATTTTGTTTTTCATAAGGAAAGGGTTTCACTGAGAACTAATGCTCCTTTACTTCCTAAGGTGATATTGGAAACCAATCCCAATTAGGCAGGAGGTCTACCAGTCTTTTTTCCCCAAGATTTTATAATAATGGGGAAATACATGCTTCATATGCTGGACATCCATTATCAACTCAGGTTTTACCTTCACAGCCTCACCTTTCAAGAAGTCTGATCATCTTTTTGTGGCATTTTCTACACAAAAATTGAGCAAGCCACTAGCTAAGGTTACTTTGTGTAGATTGGTATCTGATTGTATTACCTTTGTGTACCATAAAAGGGTTTATCTTTACAGTCTAAGTATGAAGGTTATTCCACAAGGGCTGCAAGCACATCTGCAGCATTTTCCATCAGACTTCCTGTTGATATTTGTGCAGCTGCCACTTGGTCAACAGTTCATACGTTTGTGTTGCATTGTAAACTGGATGAATGTATCTCTCATTCATCCTTTGGCTCCACCATTCTAAGAATGTCCTTCCTTGATATCACACAGGACTGTATGCTTGGGAGTCTGTCCCATAGCTGAATTGATGAAAATAAACATCATTGGATACAAAAGTTATGTACTCACCATAATGATAGACCCTTATCTGATTTTCATCCAGTTCAACATCCCTCCCTCCCAAATTGTCAATAATGAGACTTTGAAGACAGATTGACCTTGGCATTCCCTGTCATTAAGCAGTTATTACTGTCAGTGCTGTATAAACATGACATGGCCCCTTTTCATACCACTCAGAATTTAGCTGGAGTAAGACTCTTTTTTGATTAGAATAAGGTTTTGTGTTTATGCTTTGATATATTATTCATCAAGGGGCAAACTTGATCTGAGGGAACAGGGTGGATGCCAGGGAGTTATGAATAGGGGAGGAGTGAGAGCCTTGAAACCAAAAGCTTCAAGATCAGTGCTGAGATCAGATCCAGTTTGAGATGACCCATAGTGAACCTGACAAAAATCATCAATGTTCTTCATGTTTCACTGTTGCAGCCCTGACTTGTGGGATTTCCTGCCGTGAAAGCCCTTGGCCAGACCAACCACCAGAGTAAAAGTCTCTCTCCTCCTTCAGCTAGCAGACATCCTAACTGACGTCAGTACACTTGGGTATATGGGGAGCCAGCTGACGTCATGATACCAGTCTTTTCTTGCTGTTTGACCCCGAAGCAGTGTTTCAATGTTTTAATTGATCCACACCAGAGAGAAGTCATCTGAAAGCTAAGTAGCCCAATAGGGAACTCTTTTTTTTCTTCATGCTTTAACTTATGTCAGATAAGGTTAACAGTTGTCTCTGTTGTGGTAAACAGATTCTACACAGAGACCTCCATTTCCTTTGTGTCACCTTTTTAGGCCCAGATCATGACTACCCAGTTGCCATTTCTGTGCCCATTTCAATCCCAGAACTATTTGGCGTAGGGTCGAGATCTTAGCTAGGCACCTTAGTCTTTCATCTACCACTTAGCATCCAATGGCATCTTCCAGTCATCCCAAGGTCAAGCTCCCTAAGTGTAAGAGGGATAAAGAAAAGAGACTCAAGCTTAGCGCCTCAGATGATAGCCATTCTTCTTCAGCTAGTCATCCAAAGCTCACTGAAGAAGGTGAGGTGCTTTTGCAGCCCCCTTCTACAGTTGAGGTGGTGGAGCAGACCTCTGAGACCCTTTTAGACTCCGACATGCTGTTGGGTCCCTCAACGTCTGCACAGGCCTTAGCATTTAGGTCAGGTTCGGGACTGCTCAGCAGGCCTCTACATCCAATGAGAGCCCTTTAACCAGGGACTTTCCTTTGCCGTGTCAGCCTGCACTGGTTGCTCATTCTTCTAGAGAGGCTGTCATCAGAATTGTGGACATACCTAGGTCAAAGGCCAAGGCTATCCCAAAGAACGATACTCTTCGGAGACTATGCCTAGGCCTACTGACGCCCACACACAGGTTATCAGCAGAATTTGGTTAGGCTAGCTGAAGACCTAATCTCTCTGGTCAGATGTAGACAACCCCCTATGGAGTCTTCCCCAGGGAAAAGGAAAAGGGGTCCTACCCCTGAAGTATTTTCCGATCCTTTTGAATCTGCTGAGGATTATGACCAGGAGGAATCTGTTTTTGATGAAGGAGCCTTCCCTAACTTCCTTTGAGGATTCAGATTCTGAAGAGAAGGGCATTACTTTTGGAGAAACTGTTCATGCCATGAGGGAACATTTCCAGTGAGATCCACAGGATTATCCACAGTCAAAAAAGAGAATTAGGGAGTTCCTTGACTTGCCAGAGCACAAGCCTCTTGCCATTCCTCCAGATGTTCATCATACATACAGCTGCAGTCATAACAGATGGGTTCTCCTGCCGTCAGGCGGGTCCTCGGTCGGCCGAATTCCAAAGTCTAGGTCCGGCGTCGGTTGCCGTCGCTTCTTCCCTGACGTCAGTGCGACAGGGGTATAAAGGAACCAGCCGACACCATTTTCTCCAGTCTTTCTTGCTGCGCGGTGCCCGAAGCAGAAGCAGTTCGCAAGTGCCGGTCGGCCAGCTCCTGAGATTATGAAAATTTGGAAACCGAAGTCTTCTTAAAAGCTAAGTACCCGTTGAAACTTTTCTTGCCTCAGACCGATGTCAGACAAAGTTAATAATTGTATTTCTTGTGGGAAGCAAATACCGCATAAGGATTTCCATTCCCTCTGTATACCTTGTTTAGGCCCAGACCACGACGTCTCGGTCTGTCGCTTTTGTGCTACATTCAACAAACGCACTATTAAGCGTCGGGCGGTGTTCGCCAGCATTATTTTGGGAAAGCATTTAACTATACTATGTCGTCGGATACTCCGACTCCGGTTTTGTCTAAAAAACGCAAAGACAAGGACCGACACACAAGGTCCGCGGCCTCTACCGACACCACGCCAAAGCCGACTACACGTGGCCCGGTTCTCAGCGAGGCACCTACGCAGCCCCTGATTACCGACAACACTTCTTTGACGGTGTCTCCTGTGCCCGAGGTCGCAGGCTCCTCGGCCCACACCCCGACTACAGATACCGAAGCCACTCTTGGCGTTGAAACTCAGAATGTGGACAGGTCCACCTCCACTCAAGGTGTCTTCAGACCTTCCTCTTCTTTCTCCATCAAGGCTTTCACAACGTCTAAAGCTACCATGCACTCTAAGAGACCAGCTGCACAGGGCCCATCTCCAGGCCCCATGCCTAAGAAACAGATGCTTAAAATGGCTGAGGATTTAATTACTCTAATCAGAGGTTCTCAGCCCCCACCGGACAAAAGGCCCAGAGTGGAGGAAGATTCCCCCTCCTCTGATCAGGGCTCCATTATTTCAGAGCACTCTGATGATCAGGAACATTCTTACTCCCCTTTTGAAGACTCTGATGTGAAGGAGTCCATCCATTCTGTATCCCCCCCTGAGGATTACTCATTTGGGGAAACTTTGCATACCTTAAGGGAACACTTCCACTGGGAAGGCCAGGATTATTCAGATTCCAAGAAAAGGCTTAGGGAATTTCTCTTGTTACCTCAGAACACTAGCAAATTGCACCAGGCTGACTGCAAGGAAAATCCTGCAGGCTCTGGGATTCATGGCATCTTGCATCTTACTAATCCCATGTGCAAAACTGCATATGAGGAAACTACAATGGTACCTGAAAAACATACGGTCTCAACACAGCCACAGTTTGGAAACAATAATACCACTAATTCCATGCCTGCAAAAGGAATTTCTGTGGTGGGCTCAAGCATGTCAAACAAACACAGGTCTTCCATTCAGCAAGCCTCAAGCAAATCAAGTCATCACAACAGACGCCTCGGACTACGCCTGGGGGGCGCACTTGACAGATCGGTGCATTCAGGGCAAATGGTCCCAAAAAGAAAAGCACCTTCACATCAATTAAAAAGAAATGCTAGCAGTAATAAATGCTATTATAGCTTTCAAGGACCTTCTACAACCAGGTCAACTATTGATAAGAACGGACAACACCACAGTTATGTGGTACATAAACAAACAGGGAGGAACACATTCTTACCCCCTATGCAGACTGGCCATGTCACTTTGGAACATGGCCATGGACTTACAAATGGAACTACAAGCACAGTACTTGCCAGGCAAGGAAAACATGCTGGCAGACAACCTAAGCAGAAATATGACAGATCCACACGAATGGAAATTGCATCCAAAAGTTTTTACAGAAATAATCCAAGAATGGGGAAGGCGAGACATAGATCTCTTTGCCTCCCACAAGAATCATCAATTGACAAAATTCTGCTCAAGGATCTTCCATCCAAAGGCCTGGAGAGTGGACGCTCTCTCTTTCAGTTGGACATCAATGACAGTTTATGCCTTCCCTCCTCTTCCTGTGCTGCCCAAAGTTCTATTAAAGACCAAAGCAGACAGACCAAAGATGATTCTCATTGCTCCGGACTGGCCAAGGCAACACTGGTACCCACTCCTGAGGAGTCTGATGCATTCCCCACCATGGACCCTGCCTCTAATGCCTCTTCTTCTGACTCAGCACAGTTTCAAATCTCTTCACAGCCAGCTAAAAACACTCAATCTAGCCGCATGGAAGATTCCTTAGCATCACAACAGGCCCTACTCTCCAAGGAGGTGCAGGATGTCATTTTGGAGGCCAGAAGGCCATCAACTAGAAAAGCTTACTCCGCAAAATGGAAATGTTTTTGTGTCTGGAATGAGAAAAAGGGCCAGGATCCTGGAAAACTGAATTTACCTCAAATACTACAATATTTGGCTGAACTGCTAAGCAGTGGACTTACTTTCTCCTCCATCAAAATCCATGCCTCAGCCATTTCTGCAGAATACAACACTGATCCACCTTTATTCTCTCACCCTCTCTTAAGACAGTTCCTCAGAGGGGCTAAGAATTTAAGGCCTCCAAGGAAACAACCAATACTTGCTTGGGATCTTAATTTCATTCTGGAAAAACTGACCTTGCCTCCCTTTGAGCCAGCTGCCTCATCAGATTTGCAATATTTGTCCTGGAAAACAGCTTTCCTTCTGGCTATCACCTCAGCTCGTAGAGTTTCAGAACTACAGGCTCTCATGGCTGTCCAGCCTTTTATCATCTTCCATCAGGACAGAGTTTCCTTACGAACCAACCCGTCCTTTATGCCTGAAGTGGTATCCAGGGTAGCTTTAAATCAGGCCATACATTTACCTACTTTTTATCCTAATCCTCAAAACAAAGGGGAGAGATTACTACATTCCTTGGACATCCACAGACAACTGCGTTATTATTTGGACAGAACAAAGACTTTCAGAAAATCCGAACAGCTCTTTGTGGCCTATGTGGTATGAGCTCAAGGGAAGCCAATTTCCAAACAGACAATCTCAAAATGGATAGCCCACTGCATACGCTTTTGCTATTCCTTTCATGGCAAAACTGTTCCTACAGGCATTAGAACTCATTCCACCAGAGCCACAGCCACCTCTGCAGCCTTCCTCAGAGGAGTTCCTACCAAGGATATTTTGGAAGCAGCCACTTGGAGTTCTCTGCATACCTTCTCCAAGCACTACAACCTACCATTATACTCCAAATCTAGAGCAGGCTTTGCCACTGCGGTCTTGCAGGGCATTTTGGCTCCTCCTAGTTCCACCTAGTGCCTACCACCCCTTTCTTAGCTTTGGGATTCTACCCATCTGTTATGACTGCAGCTGTATGCACGATGAACATAGTACAGTTTTGTACCTACCATAAATGTAGATGTTAGAGTGCTAATACAGCTGCAGTCCAGGTTTCCCTCCCTCCTTCCCCTCTTGGGACAGGCCTATAGGCTAACACATCCTCATACAACCTGATTGGGGTTTTCATTTATGATGTATTTGCTTGCAACTACTGTATTTTGATTATATTGCACTGCATTATCACACAAATTTATGTATTGCCTTCCTTCTGGGGACACCTGACATCTGGGGCAAGAAAAACTGAAGAAAATGGCGTCGGCTGGTTCCTTTATACCCCTGTCGCACTGACGTCAGGGAAGAAGCGACGACAACTGACGCCGGACCTAGACTTTGGAATTCGGCCGACCGAGGACCCGCTTGACGGCAGGAGAACCCATCTGTTATGACTGCAGCTGTATTAGCACTCGAACATCTACATTTATGGTAGGTACAAAACTGTACTTTCTAGAGGCTGTAGTGGATATTTTCATGGATTCCTCTTTGAATCCTGATTCTCTTCCTCTAGCCCCTTGAAAAGTGGACAGGTTATATAGGATACTGGACTTCCATAAATATCTTTTCAAGAGCCCTTCTGCTGACCCAGAGATTATCACCCCAGGACCCAAAGGAGTTAAAGCTAGTTCCTCTAAAACTCCTCTACCTACTGATAGAGAGCAGATCTGTTGATAGATTTGGCAAAACAAGTTTACACCTCTGCCACCTTGGCTATGAGGGCCGTTTACTGCCAGTTCCACACGATTAAATACCAACAGATCATTTTGGATCAGCTGAAGCAAAAGGTTTCCCTTGAGAACAAGAACTTTTCTAAAGAATTCTTAGACCTTTGTCACACTAGTTCTCAAGTGGCTAGACACTCACTCCTCTGCGTTTATGATGCTGTGGAGGCCTCTAGTAGGGCTGCAGCCACTAGTTCTGTTATTAGGAGGCATGCAAGGCTAAGGGAGCAAACTGTCTGATCATGTCAAGAGTAACCTTCTAGATGCACCTCTGGACAAGGGCTTCCTCTTTGGGCCTAAAGCTGAGGCTATACTCAAAAAGATGAAAGACAAAGCTAAATCCATGCAGATTATGAAAGACTTCCATCATGTTCATCCACCTAGGTTTAGAAGGAACTAAACACTAGTCCTTTCCTTCAGAATCTAAAAACGGGCAGAGGAAACCCAGGGGGGAAAGGGTACAAAGGGAACAGCAATTGCAAAGACCCAGGCAGTGGACCTCAACCTTCCAGGCAAGGGAGTTCTAGGCCACAGGCTCCTTGCAGAGAGCAACAATGACTCATCCACCCCATCCTCTTTGACCCCCCCCCTTCCTCCCACAAGACTAAGAGGAAGATTATCCCTGTTCAAAGAGAATTGATCCCTCATCACTTTGGACAGGTGTGTTCTAAGCATTATCTCAAATGGTTGCAAATTCACTTTCAAAGAGGCATTAAAGTTCTCTGTCTACCCAGATATTCCACCAAACCAAAGAATAGAGGCCCTTTCTCAAATTCAGAATTTGTGCTCCTGGGGTTCAGTGGAACCAGTTCCAGAACACCAAAAGGGAAAAGGGTTCTATTCTAGGTTTTCTAGTCCCCAGAAAAGAAGGCTGTTGATGTCCTATTTTAGACCTGTCTGCCCTCAATTAGTCCCTGTTGGTTCCAGAATTCAGAATGTTAACTCTTCAAAAACTTTTACCCATGGTAGCTCTGCAGGCCTTAATGGTCACCCTGGATCTAAAAGATGCCTACTTGCACATTCCTATAGAGAAATCACACAGACGCTTTCTATGCTTCAGAGCGGGTACCAGTCACTTTCAATTTTCTGCTCTGTCCTTTGGCTTGTCAACTGCTGCCAGGGTTTTCACAAAATCCATAGCCCCAGTAATCTCCTTTTGCAGGACCACAGGGGTCCAAATCTATCCCTTCCTAGTCGACTGTCTAATACAAGCCACAAGTCTGTCAAACTTCTCAAGGATCTGTTATTTACCCAGAACGTCCTGACCTCCCTGGGCATTTGCATAAATCAACACAAACCCAACACAGAACTGTCCATCAGTATAATTTTCCCGGGAGCTCTTCTGGACTCATCCCTTCAGAAGACTTCCTACTTCCAGACAAGGTCTCCTTCCTGATTCATTACTTCAAAAAGATCAAGCAGAGACAATGCTTGTCAGCCAGGGAATTTCTCAGAGCAGTGGGCTGCATGGCATCTTGTATTCTTGTGGTTCCTGTGGCCAGCCTATGCATAAGGAAGGCTCCAGTGGTACATCAAATATGTGTTGTGCCAAAACACACACAGTCCCTGGCAACCAAGATACAACTGATTCCTTGTCTCAAGGAAGAATTTGCATGGTGAGCACAGGCTTGTGCTCAGAACAAAGGCCTTCCTTTCAGATTCACTCCCTAGGAGCAAAAACTCACCACAGATGCCTCGGAGACAGCCTGAGGGGCTCATTTCAAACGCTTCTAATCCCAAATGAAGTGGGAAATTCAGTTCGGAAACAAGCACACAAACTGGAAAGAGCTTATGGCAGTGCAAAAAGGCCTAGTAGCTTTCAAAGAAAAATGGAAACCAGGGGTCCTGGTAGCCAAAACATACAACACCACAGTCATGTGTACATAACCATGCAAGGGGGTCACCCACTCCTACCCTGTATGTTGTCTAGCAATGCATGTTTGGGAAACCACACACACTCTGGGGTTGCACTTCCTGACACAGTACTCTAGCAGATCACCTCAGCAGAAACCTGATGGATCCCCATAAATGACATTTGCATCAGGGAACATTTCTCAGCATAATCCAGAAATGGGGAGTTCACAGATAGCCCTCTTCACCACTAACAAAAATGATCAACTGAAAAGATTGTGCTCCAGGAGCAAACTGCTCTTAGCATGGAAGTCAGATGCTTTCTCTTTCCTTTGGACTCACCTCTTCAGTTATGCATTCCCATCTGTATGTCTACTTCCTCGGGTGTTAAAATAGGGGAAGAGGGCCCAAGGGTAATCCTGATATAACCCTAGACTGTTCAGGCAGCACTGGTATCCTCTGCTAATCAATCTAACCAATGAGAATCCATGGAAGTAACCTCAAATAGTGGATCTTCTGACTCAGAACAAGGGAAGAATTGTGCATCCCAGTCTGCAGACACTCAAACTCTCACCCTGGATAATCCTACAGCATCCAGCACCAAGCCTTCCCTAAACAAGTGCATTCAAGACATGCTTAAAGAGGCTAGAAGGCCTAGTACTAGGAAACCTTACTCGGCTAATTGGAAAATATTTTCCATTTAGTGTCAACAGGAAGGCCACAAGATCTTCTTCATTCTAGATTACTTGGCTAGTCTAATTGACAAAGGCCTGTCCTGTTCTTCCATCAAAATTCATTTCTCTGCTGTTTCGGTCCACATCTGTTTTCTTCCGCTTGTCTTTCCACACATCTTGCTAAGGCAATTCCTTAGGGGAATGATCCACATTAGACCTCCCAGGAGGCAACCCCCACCCCTCCTTGGGACCTCAGTTTTGTTCTGGAAAAACTGACTCTGCCTCCTTTTGAACTGGCGGCTTCTGCTGAGTTAAAGTTTCTAACTTGGAAAACTGCCTTTTTGCTGGCAGTCACTTCTGCTAGGAGAGTCTCTGAGCTGCAGGCTCTCATGGTAGTGGAAGCTTTCCTCATCTTCCATTCAGAGTCTCCCTCAGTACTAACCCTTCCTTTATGCCCATGGTGGTCACTAACACATCCTTGATTCAAGCCATACACCTGCCCACCTTATTTCCCAGTCCTAGAACTGAGAGAAAGAATCCGTCATTCTTTGGATGTGCATAGGCAGCTGTGTTGATACCTTTACAGAATTAAAACTGTGAGGAAAATCAGGCAGACTCTTTCTGGCCTTTTCTACTGGTTTGGAAGGGAAGCAAGTTTCCAAACAGACTATTTCTAAATGGATCTGTCTCTGTACCTCATTTTGTTACAGCTATCATGCAAAAAGCCACCTGAGGCTGTCAGGACTCAGTCAAATAGGGATACTGCTACATCTACTGCCTTTCTGAAAGGAGTCCCTATCTAGAACATTCTGTAAGCTGCTACCTGGTCATCTGTGCATATCTTCATCAAACGCTAGCATTTGTCAGCTTTTTCCAGGTCCAGAGCAGGATTTGCCATTACCATTCTGCAGGGCATCCTCTCCCTAATCTTTTTTCCACCATCCTTTCAGCTTTGGGAATCCTCACACAAATCAGGACTGCAGCAGTGAAACACTACCAGAAATGTAGATGTTCGAGTGTATTCACGGTTGCAGTCTTCCCTCCCTCCTTCCCCTTTAGCTACGCTTCAAACCTCTTCTGAAACCGAGGGGAACCCCTGTTTTTGCCCCTTCCCTTGCATAGGTTCTCTTGACTTAGATACTTGCTTTTACTGCCAATTTTGGGGACTCCTACCCTCTAAGGGGCAAAAAAAAGCTGGATATCATGACATTGGCTGGTTCCCTATATACCCAAGTGTAACTGTCGTCGGTCAGGACCTCTGCCAGCTGAAGGAGGAGGGAGATTTTTACTCTGGTAGTTGGGCTGGCCAAGGGCTTTCACAGCAGGAAATCCCACAAGTCACGACTGCAGTTGTGAATATACTCTTAACATACACATTTATGGTAAGTGTACAAAACTGTACTTTATGGTGACTACGTAACTTTTGTTTTCATACAAAATTACTTTCCTGTTAGAACTTTGAAAAATCTAATGTGATGTTGCCTTACAGTTTTGCCCTTTGTGTGTCTGCCAGGTGTGTACTGACTCAGTTATGGTGCTGGTCTTGGACTTAGCAGAAGGATATTTATTCTTTTGTATCTGCCCATAATTAAACACAAGTTAAGTATAAAGTCTTCAGTGATGATGTATAACACACCATAAGTCACACTTCTTAAAATTTCACAGTCTGACTAGTCATGTAATAGGTGTTTGCTGCTGATTTGGACCTTTTTGCATAGATGTGAAAATTCCCTTGTAAACTTAGTCTAATATTTTTCTATTATTTCTTACCTGTAGCCAAGTGTGGAAACTAAACTAGGGCTACCATGTACATTTGTTGCTTTTTATTATATTCTTATGAGTTCATTCTCAAAGATGTTGTTAATAGTTCCTTTCTTGGGTTACTGCTAGTACAGTACATACTCCAGTGATGTCACATGGATATTCATTGTATTCTATACTGTTGCAGTAGTGATCACTTGGGGCTTTTGCTTCTGAAGAATGGACATCTTTCCTAGCTTCCAGTACTTTGCATCCTTCCCTGTGTAGGTTGGGAGGATGGCATCTTTGCCACATGTCAGCACATCTGTGGTATGAGAGAGACATCTGCCCACACCTTCTTTAGTTAGGTTTTTTCTTGATGCAGTATGCAAAGAAAGCAGATTCCCTGCAAATACTTGAAATTAGAATGCGTCTTGCTTGGGGATGGAGCATGATATCACTTCCTGTCCCCATTGTTTTAGGTTCAACCATAAGATCATCAAGCAGAGAGCCAAATCTCTTCAGGATTATTTCATGTAGAAAAGGCAGAATGCCTTGTCCAAGACCACCATAGTGTTAGTCAATTCGTAAGCAGATGCTCAACTTAAAAAACTCTGGGAAAAGGGCCATCAAGAAGGAATATTAAGAGACCAATTGCATACTTCTGGAGTCCAAAGGACACCGTAGATTCAAAGTTGTCAGGTCTGTGAAATGTGTTTTGTAATCCCTATGACTCCTATGTAGATGACAGGCTCTGGAGATACCCCACAGGAGGCAGCTACATGTGCAGATGAAAACACATTCTTCCAAGCCTAAATCCATAAATATTATGTCTGGGTGCTTGTTCAGGGTGTTCTCTGATGTCTGAATTTTGGTAACAGAAGGTAAGGCTGGTCTTTCCTCAGTTCTTGTTCAAGAGAAGAGAATGTCCACTGATTTAAGAGAGAAGATGACAATGTCTGGAGACCTACAAGGCAATAATCACTCCTAGATGAAGCTTCAATGAATCTAAGGCTTAGACATCTACCATCTTGCCTCAATAGGAGTCAGACAGTCCCCTCCTCCTATTCTCCCATTGCAGGCCCCACTTCTTAAGACCTGATGAGACTGCTCAGGACTTTATTTTTTAAGAACCTGCAGCCATCCTTGGATCAGTCATCATTGTCAGTGTTCTCTGTTCAAAAAAAGAAAGAAAAATTTCCCTCACTAAAGATTCTGACTCTTTTGACTAGGTGGTGAATAAACTGGCCTGTGTAGGCCAGATGTCTTCCATTCTTAGTTATGTTTTGGACACTGAGGATGCTTTCTCTTATAGTTTCATAGTTTAGTACTAGGCTATCTGCCCTGGGGCATTTGTAAGCCTAGCCCTAGAGATGTGGCTTTTGCCACCCCATGTAGTGGTACTAAGGTGTACAGAATAAATTAGAATACTGTGCCTTTGTCTAGTAGTGACACATTGAAGACCCCCTTACTTATTAAATTTAGTTTACTGTGCCTCTGTCAAGTAGCGACACAGGGGTGACCCCCGGGGTAAACCTACAATCTCCCATCCACTCGTCAAGATTTCTATTAAAGAGAGTCAGTGAGGGGCTCTGCCTAACATGAACTGGGATTCTGTTCCAGAGTATGGGAAGCCTCTGAGTTGTGAATCTGTCCCTCTAGCATGTTCTATTCATATTTGTGCTGAGGTTTAAATCTTTGGCTCTCGTGGTTCTAATGGATTTGGATTTTTTGAGGTGGAGCATGTCTATCAATTCCTGGTTGGACATGGCCTTATACGTCAGGCACAGATCACCTCTGAGCAGGCAGTATGCTACTGAATAGAGCTGGAGTTTCTTTAGCCTGGTAGCATATGACATATGTTGGAGACACTTGATCCTCTTGGTGAGGTACTTCTGGGGTCTCTCCAGCTGTTGTAAGTGCCGGGTGAGGTACATACCAAATGTGGCATTGTACTCAATCATGGGCCTGATAAGGGAGGAGTATAGGGGTACGGTGACCTCCTTTGATCTGGATGTGAACCCCTTAATGATAAGGTGGGCAAGGTAGAAAGTCTTTCTAACCACTTTGGCAACGTGGGTGTCAAATGAGAGGTCACTATCAGCTTGGGTCCCCAGGTCTCTGATTACTTTTTCCATACTCAGTGGGTTACTGTCTATATGATAATTTGTGGGTACTTTGTTTTTCCCAAAGGGGATGACTATACATTTCTTGACATTCAGTTTAAGGCCATGATTCCGGCACCAGTTGTCCGTTTTGGTGAGGCCTTTCTGTAGGATGTATGTGTCAGCTGGTGTATCGACTATGGCGCCTAGTTTGCAGTCATCTGCGAACTTTGTCAGCTACAACCCTCCCATGTTTGCTTTCACATCTGAAAAGTAAATGGCGAACAAGAGGGGTCCCAGGATAGAGCCCTGTGGGACACCACTTGTGACTGGCTTTGAGTCTGACATGGCTCCCGCAATTTTGACTTTATGGGTTCTGTTCTTTAGCCAGTTTGCAACCCATCTTGTGACATATGGATTTACATTTAAGCTGTTTAGCTTGTCTATGATGCCTGAGTGGGGTATTGTGTCGTATGATGCCTGAGTGGGGTATTGTGTCGAAGGCTTTAGCCAAGTCCAAGTAGGCTGTATGGACTGCCTTGCCCTCATCAATGGCTCTAGTGACTGTTTTGAAAAAGTCAACCAGGTTCAAAAGGCAGGATCTGCCCTTTACAAAGCTGAACTGGGTGGGATCAAGTGTCTGTAGGTCCCCAATGTCGTTGTTTGAGTTCCATAATAATTCTTTCCATAGCTTTGCAGACCAGGCTAGTCAAGCTTATGGGGCGGTAGTTCCCAGGGTCTGTGGTAGAGCCTCCCTTGTGGAGTGGGACCACTGTTGCTGTACGCCAGTGTTCAGGTATATATCCTGTAGTAAGGCTAAGGTTAAATAGCATTTTTATATGTGGGTTTAGCTCCTCTTGGAGTTCACATATCACACAGCCGGGGATACCATCGGGTTCCATCGATGCTGTGTTTTTTGCTTTGCTGAGGGCGGTTCTCACCTAGACATCAGAGATGACAGGGAGGTTCTATTCAGTTGGGATAAGTATTTCTTCTTTTGGAGGTGAGGGAGGGGAGAAATTTGCACTGAACCTGTCTGCCAGAATGTTGGCAATATCTGTGGGTTCGGTAAATTTTTTGTCGTTGTGTACTAACTCTGAGCATATCTGAGGGTTTCCGCCCAGGCTTCTAACATAACTGAAGAATGCCTTGTGGTTATCTTTAGTATCCTTGGCGATTTTTCTCTCAAAGTTGGCCTTGGATGTTTTTATGAGAGAATGTAGCTTTCTACTAGTGCTGATCAGAGATGCCTTCCCTTTATGGGATTTTGCTCTGTCTTGCAGTAGCTTTCTTCTCTTATACAATTTGTTTATGGCTGGGGTCCACCAGACAGGACGCTTTCCTTTGGTGGAGAGGGTCTTGGTTTTATTTGGGATTGCTCGATCCATGCATTCTTGGAGATGTCCGTAGAAAGCATTTATGTAGGATTCAGCATTGTGGGATGTGGTTTCCATTGGCCCTGTGGGCTTAAATGATACCATCTCAGTCTTAAGAAGTGTAAAGTCGGCTTTTGAGAAGTTTCTCACTGTAGTCTTTTGTGCTGGGGGTGGAGGTGGTAAATGTATATCCAGGGTGATTAGTTTGTGGTCAGATCTCACCAGTGAGGGGAATACTTCCAGTGTGGAGCATTTTGTCCCCATGTTTGTGATGATCAGGTCTAGTATATTATCCCCCCTTGTGGGAGAGGTGACTAGCTGTTTCATTGCATTTGGGTTTATGAATTCCAGGAACCTTTGGGCTAGGGTGTTAGGGCTAGAATAGTGCACCCAGTCTATGTTAGGGTAGTTGAAGTCTCCCAATATGATGGTATTTGGTGAGACATTCATATCTTCCAATGTCTTCAGGAAGGCTGAGTGGGGTTCTTGAGATTGGGAGGGAGGTCTGTAACATGCAACCAGTTGTATAGCAGTTTTGCCTACGGTTAGCTGCACCTGGATGGTCTCCAATGCTTCATGAGTTGCCACTAACCTGGAGGTGTGGGTATCCTTGATGAATATGGACACTCCCCCTCCCTTTGTGGTTCGGCCCGGGTTTTGGGGCCGAAAAGCATGATACGAGGTAAAGCCTGGTAGCGCTGGGGTGCTCCCAGGAGCCTTGAACCAGGTCTCAGTTACTGCGCAGACATCGATGTTCTCCATACTGAGGAGTGCTTTGAGAGCCTGCAACTTGAGATTTAGACTTCTGGCGTTGAGCAGCATTACCCTTAATTTTTTTCCATTTTTGTTTTCTAAGGAGGTGGGTTCGTCTTTTGAGCCTTGCCTAAAAAAGGTACTATGGGGGTGGCAAGAGCCTTAGCCAATATCCGGAAGCCCAGTGGTGACAGGTGCAAGCCGCCCTTGAAGCAGTGTGGCTTGTCCAGCATGTCATCCCAAGCAGACAGACATTGGATCCCCCTAGAATGACACCAGTAATTGAGCCAATTATTAAAGCTGATCATTTTGTCTTTGTATTGTGGCATCATTCTTGGTGAGGGCATGATGTTGCTCAGGGTCAGGGTCATACCAGCCTGGGCTACATAATCAGAGAGCTCCTTTATGTCTCTTTTCATGTAGTCCAAGGAGGTATGTCTCAGGTCATTCACACCGGCATGGACAATGACGGAGTCATATTTGTACGTGCTTTTGAGTGACCTGAGTGCGTGTGTTATATGGCAGATCCTAGCCCCTGATAGGCAGCTTACCGTTACCCTCTCCTTGCTCAGCCTGGTAAGTGGGACGTCAGTGTGTCTGACTATATAGTCACCTATCACTAGTGTATCAGGCATAGTGTTTGGCCTTAAGGGCTGTGATTTATTGACACACCGATTTATTGAAGTATGTGTTGCATGTGTTATGTTTTGAGGTGGCGGATTTTTGGGTGTCTGCTTCGGGAGCCTCTGTTGTTTTGGTAAGTTTAATAGAGCCTCCGAGTATGTTTTTGTGTTGTTATGTGTTTGATTTGCAGTTGGGGGAGGTCTATGTGTGACTGGGTTTGTTGTGTGTGTGGTTACCTTCTCCTCCTGTCTGGTCTTGCCAGTCCTGAGTTGAGAGAGTTCAGCCTCCAGTTTGGCTATATAGTTGCATCTCTCACATGTATTTGTGTTTGTTGGGAGGAGGAGAGAGTTGTCTGTGTACATGAGACAATTATAGCATTGTCTCAAGACTCCCAGATTAACCAGCTGAACAAGAGAAGATGCTAGCAAACCACCACTCGACATGCTAGAATATTATAAGAGAGTGCTGTGCCTTTAAGGGAAGTGGTTGGGGTGGTAGGTGGATGTAGTGCTTACTTAGAAGAGAAGCTTTGAGAACAAGTGCTAGGCTTATAATATAACGAGTAGACTGGTTATTCTAAGAGAAGAGCTTTCTAAGGGAAAATTTGAAGAGCAGACTTGGCGGAGCCAGAAAAGGTTTAACCGGCGCTGCGCCATGCGCACAATCGCGCAAAGCCGCGCAAATGTGGATTTTAAACAGGGAACTTGAAAAGACTAGAAATGGTCCAAAACAACAAATTACTACAGCTCTTGTGCTGAGGTCACTCCTTCAGGGGCAGATAGGCTGCTCCATCAGAGAGTTTTTCATTTGGTGATGCTCTTAACAGAATGAAGAGTCATATGTCAAGAGAATTTCTGGGCTTGTCAGAGATAAAATTATTTTCTTCCAGTGATTGAAGTCTTGGAAGATTAACGTATATCCCTGTGGCAGGACTTACAACTTCCTGCTGCTAGGATGCAGGGCCATTTCTGCAGGTTTGTGGATTCCTTTAAGTGCTTGTACAAAATTCCTACTGCTGATCCAGATGTATTGTCCCAGAATCCCAACAAATGGGTCTTCTGAGACTCCAACTGGGAGCCCACTTCCCAATAATAGGGGAAGCACAGTAGTTGACTGCTTTGGAAAGAACATCAACACCTCTGCAACCCTGGTCTTTGGGGCCATTAATTACTGGATAGATGGGCTAAAGATCTCCTCTTCCAACTGAAGAACAAGACCCTGAGCTCTTAACTTGTGCAAACTCTCCTTTCAGGTTGGCATGCACTCTATTAGTTGTTGTGATGTGTATGGTGATAACATTAAAGTCAGTGGTAAGGATTCTTGTCTGGCTGTCTACCTACCTGCCTGAGAACCCAGCCTCTGCTAGATAGTATATAAGCAAAGCTCCTAAATGCCCTACTAGAATAGGATCTGCTTTTAGGAACCCCTGTGGAACATGTGTTTAAGAAGATAAAATAACACAACAGCGATAAATCCGGATAAACTAAAAGTACTCAAACTGATGATAAAACAAAATTGTCCAGAACCACAGCCAAACAATATAACTTAAAAGTCAGAATTTAATGAGAATGTTGCAAGTTTAACACTTTCGCATAAAAGCCTTGTCAGGCAAATAACTACATAAGGCAAAACACTTTTTTATTACAAGTGGTATATGAACACATAAGAGGTGGTGATGTTAAAAACATGACAGAGAAAGAAGAAAATAAATGGATAATCAGGTTTAGGGCACAACAGCATCCAGGACTGATTGAAATGCTTAGCGTTAAACCTATACTGAAGGAACTACATAACCAAGTTAAGTGACTGTTTCTTTAAGATTGCTTCACTTGAATTGTTTAATTGCTATTTTAATGGTATGATTTTATCATGTGGTCTTAAGTCTTGTGACCTTTTTTACCATGTGGTCTCCGTCATGTGAATTTGTTTTAGGTATAAAAAGAAGTGTTTTGCCTTATGTGTAGTTATTTGCCTGATGAAGCTTTTATTCGAAAGTGTTAAACTTGCAACATTCTCATTAAATTCTGACTTTTAAATTATACTGTTTGGCTGTGATTCTGGATAATTTTGTTTTATTATCAGTTTGAGTACTTTTAGTTTATCCGGATTTATCACTGTTGTGTTATTTTGTTTTATCTTCTTAAACACATTCCATGTTATTTCAATGAAACAGCTGTTTTACTTTGCCTAATACAGCAGAAATTAACCTATTAGTTCACTCTTTCACTGGAGGTAAGAAAAAATAAGCAACCAAATGTGAAGAAGGGACAGTTCAAGAGAAGGTGTCAAGCAGTGTCAAGGAAAAGGCCTGGCTGCCCTTTGGGGCTGAGATCCCACAAGGGAACGGATTTGACACAGTAGAGGTTTTCCCTTCCCCTACATGTCAAATCCCATCCCAAACAGACCCATCTCCACAACTTATAACCATTCAATAAATAGGAGGTTGCTTGGGTTTTTTTTGTAAAAGAGAATAAAATAGCAAAATCACTCAGAACAGTTGATTCCGGAGAATCTTGGCACAAGGAACAAACTCCAGCACAAAGGCAAAGTTGGTTTTCAGACTTTCTGCCAGTACCCAGAGAACAGAGACACTTGCTCAAACCCTTGTTAAAGACATTTTATGACATGGAGCTATAGAGTATGTACCAAAACAGGAAGAGGGCACAAGTTTCTATTCACAACTATTTCTTGTACCAAAAAAGACTTGCTCCAAAGACTAGTCTTAGACTTTTCAAAGTTAAACAAGTCCCTAAAAGTTCCTAAAATTCAGAATGTTAACTTTGAAAGCCCCTGTGACTCTTCTCTTTTCTCAAGCCTTCATTGTTATCCTGGATCTGAAAGATGACTTCTTCCATATACCTACAGCCAGAACAGATAGAGAGTAACTCCGGTTTGAAGCAGTTGTGCCACTTTTTATTTACTTCTTTCTCCTTTTCTTTTTATATTGCAACCAGAGGACTCGCAAAGTAGCTTGCTCCAGTGATTGCCTTCAGCTGAACCAAAGGCATTTCAGATCTGCCTCTAACTAGATGATTGCCTGATTCAGCCACCAACCTGAGAAGAAACACAGGCCACTCTGTAGTTTACCCCTACCTACTTCCAAAATCTGAAACTCAGTTTAAATAAACTAAAATCATAGCTGTTATTCACATGTCCCGTTTCCAGGAGCCTTAGTGGGCACTATGAACCAGAGGGCATTTGATCCACAGGGATTTTGCTCTTCATGACCAAATATTTCAGTTCCATAACAAAACGTTAGATTACTGCAAGGAAGTTTCCCCAGAGTATTGGAGTACATAGACTCCTCATTCCTGATAGTCACCTTAGCAACATTCTTACTCACTGTATGTTACATTGTCTTCCTGCACTGTATCAAAGAAGAGGAGAAGGTAAACACCACACTGCACTCTACACATAGTCCATCAAAAACTGCACTACTCAAACCCACACATAGTAACACAAAACACACACTTACATTTGCGGAGACACTCAGTAAAAATCTGCCCAAACAGAGACCTCCAAAGCTAAAACGCAAGCAGCCACCACCCCCCAGCACTACCCGAATGACACATAACCCACACAATCAGTGTGCCTCTCAGCCTCAGCCCATAAGGCAAAACAACGTACCCAACACACTAGTCATTGGTGACTCTACAGTCAGACAGACTGACGTCCCTCTCGCCAGGCTAAACAAGGAGAATGTTACTGTCAGCTGCCTGTCAGGTGCTAGGGTCCGCCATATAACACACGCACTCAGGTTACTCCACAATAAGTACATATATGACTCTGTCATTGTCCATGTTGGACTGAATGACCTGAGATGTACCTCCCTGAACTACATGAAAAGAGACATGGAGGAGCTCTCTGACCATTTGGCCCAGGCAGGTATGACACTAGCCCTTAGTAGCATCCTGCCATCACCCAGAATGATACCACAGTACAAGGACAAAATAATTGACTTCAACAATTGGCTAAGCTTCTGGTGTCATTCCAAGGAGATCCAGTATCTGTCTACCTGGGACGACATGATCGGCAGGCCACGATGCTTTGCCAGAGATAACCTGCACCTATCGCCTCTTTTATTCCGGATACTGGCTAAGGCTCTTGCCAACCCTGTAGTGCCCTTTTTTTAGGCAAGGCTCAAACATCAAGTGCACCACCATAGTAGATACAAACAAGCAAAATCTAAGGGTAATACTACACAGTGCTAGAAGTCTAAACCTCAAAATGCACTCACTCGAGGCACTCCCTAAGATGGAGAACATCGACATCTGTGCAGTGACAGAGACCTGGTTTAAGGCTCCAGAGAGCACCCCTGCATTACCAGTCTACAATTCTTACCACACCTTTTGGTCACCTAACCTGGAACGAAACACTAAAGGAGGAGACATGTCCATATTCATAAAGGATATCCACATCTCCAGGCTAGTTGCTCAACATAATGCATCTGAAATTATCAAAGTACAATTACAACTGGGCAAGACTGCAGTTCAGGTTGTAGCTTGTTACAGATCCCCTGCCATGCCCCAGGATGGCCCACTCCATGTTTCTCGATATTAAGGTACAGCCCAATACCCTAATATTGGGAGATTTCAACTACCCCACCATCAACTGGAAAAACTACTCCTATACTAACTCATCTGCCCAACGTTTTCTGGAATTCATCAATTCCAACGCCCTGGATCAGCTTGTCCATACCCCTACCAGGGGCAGCAACATCCTGGACCTGGTCATTACCAGTATGGGTAACAGATGCTCCATGCCAGAGGTCAACTCCTCGCTGGTCAGGTCCAACCACAAGCTAATTACCCTAGACATCCATATCCCGCCCCCACCCCCATTAAGGAAACCACCTTAAAAAATTTCTCCAAAGCCAACTTCATGCTTATTAAGTCAGAAGTGGCCAACTTCATTTTACCCACACAGATGGAAAATAGAGACAACTGCTGAATCATGTACAAAAACACTGTATAAGCACATACATGAGTGCATGGACCGTGCCATCCCCAACAGAGCCAAGACCCTATCCTCCAAAAAAAAGAAAGCCAATTTGGTGGTCCCCTACCATAAACAAACTGTACAACAGAAGGAAGAAACTGTTGCAAAAAAGAGTAAAATCCCATGATTGCAGGAACTCCCTGGTCAGCCTCAGCAAGAAGCTGAGATCCCTCATAAAATCCTTCAAAGGTAGTTAGGAAAATAAAATCACCATGGATTCTGAAGACAACCACAAAGCTTTCTACAGCTATGTCAAGAATCTCAATGGCAAGAATTAGATCTGCTCGGAACTACAGCACAATGGCACTACATTTACCAAACCAACTGATATTGCCAACATCCTGGCAGACAGGTTCAGTGCAAACTTTAACCCCCTCTTACCCCCCCGCCCCCAAAGGGCCCATCTCCATACCGGAAGATTGCAAAGCCCCTGTAATCACGGACGCACAGTTAAAGACCACACTCTCCAAAGCCAAGAACACAATATCCATGGGACCAGACAACATCCCAGGCTGCGTTCTGCATGAACTACAGAATGAACTGGCACCCCACCTAAGTACCATGTTCAACCATAGCCTCACTTCAGGCTTTGTGCCTATGGAATGGGCACAGCAATGGTTATCCCACTCCACAAAGGGGGATGCCACCACTGACCCTGGGAACTACTGCCCCATTAGCCTGACGAGCCTGGTCTGTAAGGCCATGGAACGCATCATCCTGGAGCTTATAAACAAAGACACAGGTAACCCCCAAACTCTGGACCCCACTCAGTTTGGGTTTATAAAAGGTAGATCATGCCTCTTAAACCTGATTGACTTCTTTGAAGCAGTCACCAGAACCGTAGACGAGGGTAAGGTGGTGCGCACAGCCTATCTTGACCTCGCTAAGGCTTTCAACACTGTCCCCCACTCTGGTATTATAGATAAACCTACTAGACTAGGCATAAATCCATATGTCACAAGATGGGTGGTGGCTGACTGGCTCACTGACAGAACCCACACAGTGATGAAAGTAGCCGACTCCAAATCTGACTTCAGATCAGTGACAAGTGGAGTAGCACATGGTTTGGTCCAGGGTCCTCTCCTGTTCGGTATGTACTTCTCTGAAGTCCAGTCTAATACAGCTGGTCTCTGGCTAATGAAATTTGCAGACAACTGCAAACTAGGAACCATAATAGATTCACCTAAGGATGTGGACATTCTACAAGAGGCCTCACTGAGACTGATGCTTGCTGTCAAAGTCATGGCCTAAAGCTCAATGCCAAGAAGTGCATTGTCATCCCCTTTGGGAAAAACACCATACCCGTGAACTACCACATAGGCGGTAGCCTACTAAACACCGAAGGTGTGATAAGAGACCTTGGGACGCAGGTGGACAGTAGTCTCTCCTTTGATAGTCACGTTGCCACAGTAGTCAGGAAATCCTTCTATGTGGTACACTGTATCACAAAGGGGTTCTCCTCCAGAAAAATAGAGGTCATCGTTCCTCTCTACTCATCCTTCATCAGACCCATTATAGAGTACAATGCCCAGTTTGGCACGTACCTCACAAGACATCTGCAACAACTAGAAAGATCACAGAAATACCTCCCTAGGAGGATTGCTGGCCTCAAACAGATGCCATATGCAGACTGTCTCAAACTGTCACATATCGCCTACTCAGAGACGACCTCTGCCTAACATGCAAAGCCATGTCGAACCCAGATCTGATAGACATGCTACACTTAAAGAAATCCCAATCTCTCCAAGCCACATGCTCCAGGGACCTAAACCTTGTCACCACAATAAACCGAACATACTGGAGGGATAGATTTCTGTCCCAGAGACTTCCCATGCTTTGGAAAAGGCTACCCATTCATGTCAAGCAGAGCTCCTCATTAGCCCTCTTTAAAAATCTTGACAATTGGATGGGAAACAGGAAATTCACCCCGGGGATCACTGCTGCTTGACAGGGGCACAGGAAAATCATTTTCTTGGGTGGCGAAACCAGGGAACCTCGTTTGGCTAGGCTTATATAGGCCCTAGGGCCTATAGCCTAGTACATACCTATGAACCTGGGGTCCCATTCAAGTCATTGCTTGACACCTAAAGAATCACCACTATTTATTTAGATTTGTTGCCAGGGTACAGCACTGATCCAGATGAACTAATTCCAGGCCCAGCCCAGGTGTAAAAACTCAGTAGTTTAAATACATGAAACAAATGGTCAGTCTCTTTAACACAAGAAGAATAAATATAGAAATACAATTTGAGATTCAGAACATTTAACAAAAGTTCAAATGCATTACAGATAAATGGGCAAACTCTTTAACATTGGAAAAATAGAAATACAATAAAAGCAGAGGTTCAGAACAATTAACGGAGGTTTAAACATATGATTATACAATATACATTACTTGGATAAGTACGAATAGATTTACACAAAAGGAACAGAGGAGCAGATAAAAAATGCATTTAAGATATAGTTAGTTATATTTACATTATTAATTCTATATGCATTGTAGTGTTGCGCCATGTACAAGAGTTTTCTACTGACATACTGATTCCAAAATTGGTAATGAGTAAGTGCAAAGTCAGTTTAAAAGATAAATGTGAGAGAATGAGAAGGGTAGAAGGAGTTATTGTATTATATTTGGGTAGCAGTGACATTGTTAATTTAATGAGGTGATGTTTGAGAGATTCTCTAAAGTATTGAAGGGGAGGGTATGTCTCTAATGCTTGGTGGAATGGATTCCTTGACTTTTATGTCCAAGTGTGGAAAAATGGTAATTACTGTACTTTTTATGAGAAGGTGGTGTGTAGAGAGAGAATGTGATCTGTTTGAGATTTACGGTTATACGATAGTTCTCTTATTGTGGACCTTCTTGCTAGATAGCCAAAAAATGCAGTATACCTACATGTTGGAGGGAAGCCTGCTTGCTTATCAGTGGGAGTGGTAAGCACTAGGTAACCTATCTACCACATAAGGAGTGGATTCTGGCTCGGAGATTGTAGTTATTGGCTGTTTGGGCAGCGTTTCCATATCTCTCTCTCAACTTCCTGATTTAAAAGCCCGGATTTGCACTTTTCCCCCCTGTTTTATTCAAGCATGACCCTTGGACATGCCTGAATAAAAAACTGTTTTCCTCTAGATAAGTGAGGAAAGTGAGTACAAGAGCTGTTTTTCTCTAAGCAAGTAAGGAGAGTACGTACCAAAACAATTTTCCTCTAGATAATGAGGAAGGTTGAGTGCTGAAGTAATTTGTAGCTTATTTAGTGCTTACAACAAGTTCTGAACAAGTGCTGAGCACAAATAAGCAAATTCAAGTGCTAAAACTAAGAATCTGTATCTGGACTAGACTAGTTACAGGAAAGAAACCGGTTGAGAGGGATGGAAAAACTGCCCAAATGGCTAATAACTACAATTTTTGGGTTAGAACCACTCCTTATGTGGTAGATAGGTTACCTAGTGCTTACACTCCCACTGATAAGCTAGAAGGCTTCCCTCCAACACAGAAAGGCTTGGGGGGCTCAGGAGCTTACAAACAGTCCTGGATGCAGCAAATCTGTATCTGGACTAGACTAGTTACAAGAAGGGGGCAAAACAAGTGCAAATGCGGGCTTTTAAATCAGGAAGTTGAGAGAGAGATGGAAAAACTGCCCAAACAGTCAATAAACTACAATTTCTGGGCCAGAAACCATTCCTCTTGTGGTAGATAGGCTACCTAGTGCTTACCACTCCCACTGATAAGCTAGGAGGCTTCCCTCCAGCACAGAAAGGCTTGGGAAGCTCAGAAGCTTACATACAGTCCTGGATACAGCAAATCTATATCTGGACTATACTAGGTACAGGAAAGTAGGAAACAGGCTTAGAGTTTTTTTTATACAGAAAAGCAGCTAAAACAGCACTAAAAAACTTCAAGTGCAGTGCAAGCTAGCACACTTCAGTGTGTAGCAGTATTAAAGCAAATACAGTTTAAATAAATGCAATTTATTCAAAATGTATTCTGAACTGAATTCAGTTATTGTTTTATTCAACTCTGAACAGTCAAAAAGTGCCAAAAATATACTTATCAGCTGAGAGGCACACTCAGTCAGAACATAGGGAGATTTTAGCAATTTTTTTTTTTTTAGAAAAGTGGAAAGGGAGAAAGGAGGAGCAGAAGATAATTAAAGCTTAACAAACTAAGTGGATTGGCCTTCTCAAATGTTCTCTCTGTAATAGGTAAAATGAGCTAATGACACTAGACTGGGGGGAGTGCTCCAGATGAAATTTACAGTAGGGGCGGGCAACTGCAAAGTCACCAAGTATAACAACAAGATACCAATGGGGAGGGTGGGTGGTAATACAGCACCAATATAAATAATAAGCAAATGTATAAATGCAGCACAGTTCAAATTAAGTTGCAAAAAATGTACTTATCAGTTTGGAATAGATTCCAACTCTGCTCACAGCCAGGAGATCTATCAGCTTTGCACCAATTCACAGAAATGCCGTCTGTACTGGAATTACAACAGAGGAAATACACCTCAGGCAATGACTAACAGCTAGGATGTGGGCTGGTTCAACAACCCCCTACCTGAAACTAGCTTCTGAGATACCCTGAGAAAAAAAAAATCAGTGGAGACAACAAAGGACAGAAACAATACAGCAACTGTATAAATGCACAACCCAAATGACACATAGCCCACAGACTCAGTGTGCCACTCAACCACAGCCCATAAGGCAAAGCAAAATACCCAACACACTAGTCATAGATGACTCTATAGTCAGGCACACTTATGTCCCACTCATCAGGCTAAACAAGGAGAATGTTACTGTCAGCTGCCTGTCGGGTGCCAGGATCCACCAACATAACCCACGCACTCAGGTCACTCCACAACAAGTACAGATATGACTCTGTCATTGTCCATGTTGGTGTGAACGATCTGAGACATACCTCCCTGGACTGGATGAAAAGAGACATGGAAGAGCTCTCCGAGCCCAGGCAAGTATGACTCTAGCCCTGAGTAGCATTCTGCCATCGCCCAGAATGATACCGCAGTACAAGGATAGAATGATTGACTTCAACAATTGGCTAAGCTTCTGGTGTCATTCTAAGGGGATCCAGTATCTGTCTGCCTGGGATGACATGGTCGACAGACCACGATGCTGTGCCAGAGATGGCCTGCACCTGTAGCCCTTGGGATTCTGGATACTGGCTAAGGCTCTTGCCACCCCTATAGTGCCTTTTTTAGGCAACGTTCAAATGACAAATTCACCATCGTAACAGGAACAGGCAAGCAGAAACTGAGGGTAATGCTACTCAATGCTAGAAGTCTAAATCTCAAAATACACTCACAAACTTTGGTTAACTTTTCTTATGATTAACAGAGGTCTTAGAAACCAATAGTTCTTAATAGATTTTTTAGACATAAAAAGAATTTTTTAAGACTGTTTTTAAGTTTTTTAAGCTTGTTTGTAGCTTTATAAAACAATCATACATGCTTTATTATGAGTTGTAATTTAAACACATGTTTTTACATTATTTAGTACAATTTTGTGGGTTATTAGACATTGTATAATTTCATTGAATGAATCAATTGCTGTTGGCACTTTAACATCTGATTTGCATATTTTATTAGTTGCTATTCTAGTCACATGATTTGGGCTAGAAAGTACTTAAGCCTTGAATTTTTAATCATGGTTCATCTTGAAAAAGCCTGGTATGCCTCCAGGCGAAAGCGCTTGATGTGGAATTTTTTATCATTTCATTAAAACAGAGTTTTATTTAAGTCATTTTGAATTTTTTGTTCCTGTTGAGCCTTTGGATACATCATTTTGTTCTTGGTCTGGTTCGGATCTAATTTGGTTTTGGTTTCCTGGTTTTACTGATCCATGGCTAAAGGAACTGAACAATCTAGTCTCTCTGACACACCATTATTGTTAAGGGACGAAACTGATGATGCACCAGTTACGCGTGGTGAATTTAAACAGATTTTGTTTCTTTTAACTCAATTGACTAAGTCCCTAAACTCTGAATCCACAAGTTCTGGGACTTCATTGCCTGGTAACCAGCAAAATGGACTAGGTTTATTTGCTACAGCAACTATGGGGCTTAACAACAGTGTTTCCCCAACAGCGGAAGTTCCTGGCGGGATTTTAGTGGGCTACACCGATCCACAGGAGCAGCAATCGCACCCGGTCACCGCCAGCAATGCTAAGAGTAATTCTGTGAAAAAAGACTTCAATTTTACTTCATGGACTGAAAAACATTTTAAATTCAAACAAAGTATTGTTACTGTTAACAACAGCACGAGTAGTTGTGCTGAACATGACTTTAAAACTTTCAGTGACAAGTTGTATGCATTTAAGAGCACGCAATTAGAAATAAATTATTTGAAAGAATGTTTGCGTGTGCAGCGTGTCCCGAAGGGGTTACGCTGCTATAAATTTCCAAACAATGCTGTGGCTGGTTCATCTCTTTATAACAGCTTGGTTAAAATCTTTGACAAAGCAGGGCTTGAAATGCTAGAATGTATGATAAGGGACTATGAGGAAAAAGCAGGTTTATTACTTAAAGAAGTAACATCACTTAATGATTCTGTGGTGAAGAGTAAGAATTTTCTAGGTGTTAAAAGAGAATATGATCGTGTTTTTAATGAAGTAGATCAATATTGTTTAAAAATTGTGAACCGTAAAATCAGGAAACTGGAGTGTGACCTCATAGAATACAGGGAGGGTAAGGCCTACCCTTTGTTGGGTAGAAATAGGCAGGACACCAAACAGTTTCATAACCAAAATAGTGACATGGTTTTTAATGACAATGTCCCAAGTGCTGAACTTGAGATGTCAAGTAGAAGTGAGAGACTTGCTCAGAAAAATAGTCAGAGTGGCCTATCGGATTTTCACTATCCCCCGGGCAGACCAGGGGGGGAGGAATGTAATGCATCAACCGCAGATGTGGAACAGAGCACGCAGATAATAAGTTTAGGTGATGTATTTGATAGGATTTCGGTTGATGAAGCTTTCAGAAGATCTCATGACAAGATGATTTTTTTGAGCTTTTTACAAAAGGGCTTCACTTTGTACCTTCACGTAGAGTTGACTTATGTAATATTCTAGTTGATTTGAAGCTTTTTGTTAGACGCTTGATTCTTGCTTTTTATTTTAAAGGTCAATCTCAGACTAATGAAGGGCTTTCTAGGCCTAGCACATTTAACCCACCCTTAAACCCACTGTTAAAATTATTTGAAGGTTTGGTGAAGGCAGATTTAAGAGACTTTTGTTTGAACAGGTCTCACATACCATCGGTTAATTTTAGACCAGAACTTGGTCAGTTAATCAAGAGGCTTGGTGATGAAGACATTCGGGTGATGAAGCCAGATAAGGGTGGAGGCGTAGTTTTAATGTATAACATGATATACGACACCCACATTCACAACATGTTGCAGGATACTGAGCGTTATGAACTGGTTTCTAGGAATGAATTGAATTTAGCACATTCTAAAATTTCTTATTTACTCATGGATCATTTATTACAGGGTGTGATAAATGAAAAACTATACAATTATCTTTACGTTAGGAACCCAAGGATACCTGCAATTTTTGGAATTCCCAAGACACACAAGGGCTTAGACCCTTTGAACTGTAGACCTATTGTCTCAGGAGCTGGGGGAATAACAGAGCCCTTAGGAAAATTCATTGATTTTACCATCAACAAATTTGCTTTCACTTTACCTCATGTTTGCAAAGATTCATGGGACTTTCTCTCAGGCATCCAGCAAAATCTCTATAAACCGGAGCTTTTAATGGCCACTATTGACATAGTTGAATTATTCCCCAGTATCCCTCATGCTGTAGGGCTGGAATGGTTCAACAATATTCTAGCTGCTGAATCTGGGTTAGGGTCTAATAGGATTGGTTTACTGGTTGAATTTATGGAGACTGTCCTAGACAACAATTTCATCTATTTTAAGGGTGACACAAACAGAAAAAGGGTGTAGCAATGGGCATGGCTTGTGCTTCTAGTTATGCAAACGTAGTATTACACCACTGGGAAAACAAATTTGTTTTTTTCCACGCATTGGGTTCAACATATCACCCACTATAAACAGTACCTGGACGACATTTGTTTGTTATGGGATGGCTCTCTAGATCAATTCTTAGACTTTATGGTTTACATCAATTCTACCACTCCCTTTCTAACTTTTACTTACAAAGTAAATAACGATTATTTGCATTATCTTGATGTTGCCCTTCTTAAAGATGTCAGTAATGGTACTTTCCAATCTAAGATATATAGAAAAAACTCCTTTTCTAATTCCTACCTACATTTCAACAGTGGCCACCCCTTCCACCAGAAGAAGGGTATTGTGAAGGGTCAACTTATACGTGCTTCAAGGATGTGTAGCACAATGGAGCTTTTTCTTGAAGAGGTTAACTTGCTAAAGCAACTTTTTGATGAAAGGGGTTACCCAGCATACTTAGTAAGTAATTTGGCTGAGGAGGTTACTGCTGGTAGGGAGGCTACTTACTGCCCTCTGTTAGGTAAGGGGGCATCTGGTGGCATTCTTTCAAAACCATTGGAACAGACTGAATACCAAAACAGTTTTGTGTATACCTTTTCTGGTGATTCCTTAAAAATTGAACAATCAATTAAAAAATATTGGCCAATTTTGGTACAACATGATGATTTCAAAGAGATTGTTAAGGAGCATCCCCATTTTATTAGGAAAAGGGACATGAACCTCAAGGGTCTCTTTGAGATCAGACCTGGTGTGGACAACAAAAGGGTTTATTCGAAACTTGGAACGTATAAGTGTGGTTCATGTAAACAATGCCCTTATTTGTATAACGACAGTTTGTTTTTCATTCCCTCTAGGAGGTTTAAATTTAGGGCTGAACACCATTACAACTGTGGTACGAAAGGAGTTGTCTGTTTAGGTTTTTGCACTCAATGCTCCAGTTTTTATGTAGGTAAAACTGAGAGAACCCTTAGGAGAAGGATATATGAGCATCTTTATGATGTTTCCAAGAAAAAGGAAAACAATGCTTTTTTTAAGCATCTTAGCACATGCCCTAATATGCAGCTTAAATTTTTAATCCTAGAGCAAGTCCTGCATGACAGTAGAGGAGGTGATTGGGAAACCCGGCTTGAATACAAGGAACTGTTGTGGCAGCTCAAGTTGAACGCAACTAAGCCTCCTGGTTTAAATGACAGTATTAGTATTATGAGTGTTTTGAAACTGAGGAGGGCCAAGTTATGATTTTGTTCATTATAAAAAAAATTTTAGATGGGTTGTTCATTTCCAGTTTTTTTGGACAACATTTTGGTTTGAGTGGATGTTTTAAACTTTGTTTAACTTTTCATATGATTAACAGAGGTCTTAGAAACCAATAGTTCTTAATAGATTTTTTAGACACAAAATGAATTTTTTAAGACTGTTTTTAAGTTTTTTAAGCTTGTTTGTAGCTTTATAAAACAGTCATACATGCTTTATTACGAGTTGTAATTTAAACACATGTTTTTACATTATTTAGTACAATTTTTTGGGTTATTAGACATTGTATAATTTCATTGAATGAATGAATTGCTGTTGGCACTTTAACATCTGATTTGCATATTTTATTAGTTGCTATTCTAGTCACATGATTTGGGCTAGAAAGTACTTAAGACTTGAGTTTTTAATCATGGTTCATCTTGAAAAAGCCTGGTATGCCGCCAGGCGAAAGCGCTTGATGTGGAATTTTTTATCATTTCATTAAAACAGAGTTTTATTTAAGTCATTTTGAATTTTTTTGTTCCTGTTGAGCCTTTGGATACATCATTTTGTTCTTGGTCTGGTTCGGATCTAATTTGGTCAAAATACACTCACTCGAGGCACTCCTTAAAATGGAGAACATCGATATCTGTGCAGTGACTGAGACTTGGTTCAAGACTCCAGAGAGCACCCCTGCACTAGCAGGCTATAACTCGTACCACACTTTTCGGCTATGTAACCTGGACCCGGAACACCAAAGGCGGAGGCGTGTCCATATTCATTAAGGATATCCACACCTCCAGACTAGTTGCTCAGCATAATGCATCAGAGGTTATCCAAGTGCAACTAACTTTGGGCAAAACTGCAATCCAAATTATAACTCGCCACAGATCCCCCACCATGCCCCAGGATTCCCACTCCTCTTTTCTTGATATACTGGAAAATATTAGGGTTCAACCAAACACCCTAATAATGGGCGATTTCAACTACCTCACCATTAACTGGGAAAACTACTCATGTACCAACTCCTTCGCTCAACGCTTTCTTTAATTCATAAATTCCAATGCCCTGGATCAACTTATTCACACCCCCATCAGGGGCAACAATATCCTAGACCTAGTCATTACCAACATGAGTGACCGGTGTTCCACACCTGAAGTCAACTCCTCGTTGGTCCGATCCAACCATAAGCTAATCACCCTAGATATCCACATCCCGCCCCCACCCCCCATTAAGGAAACCACGGTAAAAAAATTTCTCCAAAGCCAACTTCATGCTTCTTAAGACAGAAGTGACGAACTTCATGACACCCATGCAGATGGACAATACAATTAAGACTGGTGAATCCTACACAAATGCACTCTATAAGCACTTACATGGATCATGCTATCTCAAACAGAGCCAAGATGCTATCCTCCAAAAAAGGAAGCCAATCTGGTGGTCCCCTGCCATAAACAAGACTGTACAACAGAAGGAAGAAATTGTTGCAAAAGAGAGTAAAATCCCATGAGTGGAAGACCTCCCTGGTCAGCCTCAGTAAGAAGCTGAGAATCCCTTATAAGATCCTTTAAAGCTAGCTACGAAAACAAAATTGCCACTGATTCTAAGGACAACCACAAAGCATTCTATAGCTATGTCAAGAATCTCAATGGCAGCACCCAGATCTGCTCTGAGTTACAGCACAATGACATGAAAATTACAGAACCAACTAATATTGCCAACATCCTGGCAAATAGGTTCATTGCTAACTTTACCCCTCACTCACACCCTAAAGAGCCCATATCTATACAGGAAGAATGCAGAGTCCCTGTAATCACAACTGTGCAGGTAAACGCTTCACTCTCTAAAGCCAAAAACACAGCATCCATGGGACCGGACAACATCCCAGGCTGTGTTTTACATGAACTTCAGAATGAACTGGCTCCCCACCTAAGCACCATGTTCAATCATAGCCTCATATCAGGGTTTTGTGCCCACTGAGTGGTGCACAGCAACAGTTATCCCATTCCACAAAGGGGGAGCCACCACTGATGCCGGGAACTATCACCCTATTAGCCTGATGAGCCTGGTCTGCAAGGCCATGGAACGTATCATCATGGAACTCATAAACAAAGACATTGGTAACCTCCAAACTCTGGACCCCACCCAGTTCAGGTTTGTGAAAGGCAGATCATGCCTCCTGAACCTGATAGACTTCTTTGAGGCAGTCACCAAAGCTGTACACGAAGGTAAGGTGGTTCACACAGCCTATCTTGACCTCGCCAAGGTTTTCAACACCATCATCCATTCTGGAATTATAACTAAACTAGGTATAAATCCCTACATCACAAGATGGGTTGCCAACTGGCTCACTGACAGAACCCACACTGTAAAAGTTGCAGACTCCAAGTCTGACTTCAAACCAGTGACAAGTGGAGTACTACAGGGTTCAGTCCTGGGACCACTCCTGTTTGGTATATACTTCTCTGAAGTACTGGCTAACACAGAAGGCCTCTGGCTAATGAAGTTCACAGATGACTGCAAACTAGGAGCCATAGTAGAGTCCCCAAATTATATGGACTTCCTACAGAAGGGCCTCACTGAGGCATATGCCTGGTGTCAGAGCAATGGCCTCAAGCTCAGTGCCAAAAAGTGCATTGTCATCCCCTTTGGTAAAAACTCTGTACCCATGAACTACCACATAGGCAGCAGTCTGCTTAACACCGAATGTGTGATGAGAGACCTTGGGACCCAGGTGGATAGTAGTCTGTCCTTTGATAATCACATTGCCACAGTAGTCAGGAAGTCCTTCTATGTGGCACAGCTCCTCACAAAAGTGTTCTCATCCAGGAAAAAAGAGGTCATTGTTCCCCTCTACTTGACACTCATTAGACCCATTATAGAGTGCAACGCCCCTTTTGGAATGTACTTCACAAGACATCTGCAGCAGCTGGAAAGGCCACAGAAGTACCTCACAAAGAGGATTACTGGCCTCAAACAGATGCCCTACACTGACTGTCTCAAAAAACTCCAGATTTACTCAGTAGCATATCGCCTACTCCGAAGTGATCCCTGCCTAACATATAAAGCTATGTAAAAGGGGGCCCTTACCAGTTACTGTTAGAGAGACAGGAATTGATTGGGCAGCTAAGGTTGAATTCGTACAGAGCTCCGGGTCTTAATGACAAGGTTTCTCTTTCATGCATACTGAAATTAAGAAGTCTATTGAAATAGAGCAATGGCCATCTGATGTTTGTGTTGATGGTAGTTGCAAATATATTGGCGTTTACTTATTTCCATTCACCTACATGTTCGTACGAGATTTTAAGCAAGCATTATATTAACAGCATGTTTTTATAAATCTTGAAATGTGAACATTGGGGTAACATCTCATGATTTTGATTTTTTACTGGATTAGGTTTATTTTATATTAGTCTGAGTAGGATTTTTACATGCCCAGCATTTGAGGATGTTGTTTTTTATTTAGTGGGTAATATTTGATTGATCATGTATAAAAGCTTTTTATTTTTAACTTGCAGTTTAGTTATTTATGGTATAGTCCCTTTAAATGTTAATTAGTTAGTTTTAACGTGTTTGTAAAGGGAGATGTATATATGGGTGTGGGTGTTGTTTGCTCTGTTTGTCTGAAGAAGTTCGGCTATCAGTTGAATGAAAAGCTTTGTGGAAATAAATTGTTGCTTAACAAGTTTGACTTCAGTTCTGCACTTGCCTGGAGTTCCTTTGGAGATTTCTTGGTGTGTGTTCCAGTTGTTGTTGTGTCTTTTGGCTTTTCCCGGTTAGGGGTCGCCACAGCATAACTCCGGTCCGCTCATGATTGGCAGTAGATTTTTACGTGCCGAGTATCCGGCCCTGACGCACAACCTTCAAAGAAGGTATGCTCATTCACGCATGTCTCCACACAGAAGACGCCCTAGCTGAGAATCGAACAGGACAACGTCTTACTGTGAGACGACAACGCTACTGCAGCACCACCACCGCAGTGTGCCTTGTGATATTAACTTCTGTAGTTATTTGCTCCCAATACCTTTGTACATTTTGCTAATTTTCTCCAGTAAATTTTGGCTTACCCTTGCTTACAGTCATCACTTTAAATAAAATCCCCTTTCTCCATTCTTGTGTTGACTTGCTTTCTAGAATACTTTCTGCTACTTTAGTGGTGGTTCTCCTTAAGGGCCTGCATTCACAGGTCCTACTCAGTTTTTATTTCTTGACCTCCTTCCATGTTTCATCATCATCCTATTTTTCCACTTTGATCTATAACCTTCTGCTTGTGTTATGTATATGAACCTTAACTAGAAAGCTCTAAAATATAGTACCTCTTTTAAATCAGATAGTCCTAAACCACCTTGTTTTAAGAGGAAAATGAACTTATCCTACTTAACTCTTGCCCTCTTCCCCTCCCGAATAAATTCCTTTAACATTTTATCATCATCGCAGACTTCTCATTTGGTTGAAAAAAAATATGCCTGGCCTGTATATAGGACTATAAGAACTAAAAACATTTTCACTGCTTATATATTACTATCCATATCCATAATCAAGAACTTCCAGTTTCTCAATTTTTCTATCTTCTACGTCCGTTTCCACATATTATCTGCCTCAGCAGATATTGCTTTAATCCAGACAGCTAAATACTTCATTTTATGTTTCCATAAATATGGGTAGTGTTGAATTAGGTCTTGATTGGGCAGTTAGTTTACTGCTGTAGCTTTTGTTTCACCTTCATTAATTTTCTATTCCAAAAAGTCTTGAAGCTGTGAATGTTTTCTAAAACAATGAAATGTCCTTTTTTGGATTTATCAAGTGCATCAAAACGAAAAGTCAAACCAGAAATATAAAAGGCAACTGTGAAAGACACCAACACAGTAGGAAAAACAGTTTATTTAGCACTTTCATCTGCCAAATGGCAGCCATTTGGTGGATGAAAACGTTAAATAAACTGTTTTTCCTACTGTGTTGGTTTCTTTCACAGTTGCCTTTTATATTTCCGGAATTATCAAGTGCAAAAAATGAAATCTGAAAGCTAACTTTTCTTGACTGTCTTATTGTTTACATTCTTGAATTTGTTAATCCCTTTTTTCTTTGCCAGTGGCAGTAAATGTAAAGCAAATAATAAAATGGAATGAGGGCAGCCCTATTCTCTTTTCAAACACAACTTGTCAGAGGGGAACCCTTCCTCTTTAGTTATTGTTTCTGACCTTTCACATATCCTGCTAATTAACCGTAATATTTCAACAGAGATTGCAAATGCTACTGCTGTCCTAATCATAAAATCCCAGATGACCATATTGAATACTTTCTCTGCCTCTAGACCACCAAGAAAAAATGACATTTTTCCCACTGGATGATCATTGTTCTATGAACATTGTTAAAGGTTTGCCTTCTCTCACCAAAACTTCATTGATCCATATCTATCAGTTTTGGCAACAGCTTTGCCATTCTCTTAGGTAGTGTAGACATAAGCCATTTTATTATAATGGTTTAAAATTGAAATTGGTATATATGAAGTTGCATCTGAAGGGCCTTTTCCCTCTTTGGATAATACAGCCATCATAACTTAAGATGCTGGTACAGTTCCTCCTCCCTTCTTTAAAATACTGTTAAGCAAGATCTTCCAGACTATTGTGACTTTCGTCTCTCCTGGTTTCCAAATTTTCACAGCAGTAGTATCTGTTCGTGGAGTCTTTCCTGTTGCTTGATTATATATCACCATTGTTATCTTATGTCTTCCTATTTTAGCTAATTGTTGAGCCTCATTTTCCTCTAACCATGGAGTAATTTGAAGTCATCCATAAATATTTCTATTTCTGCATTTTCTTGGTTTCCATAGTCCTCTGCTTTATACAAATGTTCATAAAAGTTCTGAAATGTCAATAATACCTCTATAGGATCCCTGGTTATTTTTCTTATCATAGGCTTTCTACATTTGGTGACAACACTTTCTACTTTCTGTTGCGTAAGTCATTGTGCTGAAGGATTTTGTACTCTGGCGTTATGATTTCTCATCTCATACATATTATCCAAATACTCCCTTATTTTCCTTTTAGCATTCTGCAGTTGCTCATTTTCTTGTTTTGTGAGATTCCTCGTAATGCTGCAGTACTTCAGCTTATGTCCACTCCTCTAAAGAATTTCTATTACTTTTTCCCTGATGTCATTCTTTCCTATTTCTACCATGTTTTTAAACTCCCCATTTTCATTGTGTCCCACTTAGCTGTCCTATAGAAGTTATTTCTATATTTCCCAATGGCTCTTGAATCATTTCCCCTACCCATTCTTTAAATTCAACTTTTTAACAGCCAAGTAGGGCAACACTGGTGTCTCATTTTTACTTCATTACCTTGAACTTTATCTTAGTTTTATCAGTGCATTATCAGAAATAGTTGCTTACTGAATGTGTCTCAAAGCTTTAAAGTAAATACTCATGCTCCTGTGAATTATACTTTTTATCCAGTCTCGCTCAGTTGTATTTTGGAAAATGTCAATTCTGTCTGTGTTCCCACTACTGAATTCACATCTTCCATGCCAAGTAGTCTCATGTATTTCTCTAGAAATTTACACTCTTTTGTTATAGTTTCCCTTCTAGGTCCCCTTGATACATCTTCACTATTGCAAATCAATTTCCAATTCCACCTTAAATAACCTGTTGAAAGCATATCATTTCTCCTAAAATTCTCTTAAGCTCCATAGTAGCAGTTTTAGGTAGAATGTACATACATGCCAGCATAATTTTCTTCCCAATAAACATTTATTACCACAAATGGTATTACCTATATTTTCTTACTCTGTCATTATTGTAGCCCCTTTAGCAATCATTATTATTACTCCCCTTTTCTTTTGTCCTTCATATTTTGCTGAATGCCCACCCTGAAATCCTTTTTGTCCAATTCAAGTGCACGTCTGTCTAAATTTGTCTCCTGTAACATTGCCATTTGTACCTAGCACTTCTTAATATAATTTATTTATTTATGATTTTATTTGGCATCTTGCTATAACAAGAGTGCCAAGTTTGCTACAGGTGATACTAATAGATCCAACCACTGTCTTTCCCTCAAACAGCACAACTGGCTTGAGTTGCCCCAACTACTTTTTACTATTCAACTCTCCACAGCCCACAAACTGTACTTACCTCCCTGACAAACTACAGGATTTATACAGCCCTACACCACCACCCGAGCCTTAAGATCAATAGACCAAAATATCATAAATGTCATCAAACATAAGAATGAAGCAGGTAAAACTCTCTTTGGTTGTACAATAGCAAAAATCTGGAACTCACTGCCAAATAATATAACTTATACAAGCTCTGCTTCACTATTTAAGAAGCTACTCAAAACCCACTATTTTAACAATTGGCTGTACACATGTGACTCCCCAGGATAATCCACTACATTGCAGTGTTGCTATGACTGCCAAAGATCACCTATAAGTTTCTAACCTCTGAGTACTTATTCTTACCAAACAATGGTCTATTCTGATGGTACTTCTTTATAAGTCTATAAAGAAATGTTAAATTTTATTCTGATGCTATTGATTTTTATGTCTATGAAGAAATGTTAAATATACAAACTTGCAGTTTTAAAAGTACTGTATTTCATTTTTTCTGTTACCTAATTGTGTGTTTCACTGAATATTGTGTGCTGTGTGTCTCTCTGCTATAAGAGGGGGTGGTGGTCTTCTCACTTCTTTGTTGTCTGATATTTAACTGTTAGCCTAGAGGGCTTCCTCTGTACTTTTAAGTGCTAGCTACAAAGTTTGAGAATTCATTTTATGCTCAACTTCTGAGAGACTTGGTTGGCTACAATCACCTGCATTAGAAGCTGATGTTAAGTGCAAACTTGCAATACAGTATTTTAGTCTTCTGTTAAGTACAAACTTGTAGTTTTAAAAGTACTGTATTTCATTTTTTCTGTTGCCTAATTGTGTGTTTCATTGAATAGTTTGTGCTGTGTCTCTCTCTGCAGTTAGTTCTCCACCCACCCTCCCTGTTCTTGCCTTGGTGGCTATGGAATTGCCAGCCCCTCCTGTAAGTCTGTATTTGAACACTCCTCCTGGGTCCATCTCATTTGCTTACTTAACCGAGTACAGTGAGATCATATTTTGAGTCTAGTGTTCACTCTAGTTAATACAGAGGGAAGATTTGAGAAGGCCAACCCACTTAGGTTCTTCCTTCCTCTCTCCTTGCACTTTAATAACAAAAAGTAAAAAAAAATTGCACTTCATTCATCTGCTTTTACTGCATTTGTGTTTCTTCCTGCTTTATTTTGCTTTTGCCTCTTCTTAAAAGTACTCAATTTTATTTATTCTGCTGCATTTATTACTGCTTGGTAGTAGCCTGATTAAATTGTAACTGTTATTCTCAGTCTTTTGGTTTAAGCACTTAGGCTTCATACCGGTTGTTTTACATTAAGAAGGTTTGTGGTCTGCACTGCTGGGGCAGGACAGGTAGCTTACATCCTTCTAAGCTGGGAATTGTTGATTGAAGGCTCAGTGTCGGCTATTCTAAAAGTGTACTGACTTGGGATTCAGGCCAGTTATTCTACATTAAGAAGGTTTGTGGTCTGCACTCTTGCGGGAGGAGAGGCTGGATTCTGCCCTTCTGAGCTGGGAATTTCTGGTCACAGGCTTATTGTGCCTGCTTATTTGAACTGTTTCTTTCTGAAATTGCTGCGCCTTGTTGCTGTAGTATAGACCAGATTCAGGCCTGCTGAATCTAGCTTTGTTTGTATAACTTGAGCACTGATCCAGGCCATCTTTTTTTGGAAAAGGTTCCCCTGCACCCTAGTAGCAAGCGTGTGCAGTTAGAACTTGTCTGATTGAAGACTGCTGGAATAGGGCTCAGTTCTGAGCTTTTTTCTGGTTAATTGGGTAACTTGTTTAAATCAGTTTGCTTGTTTTCTATTGTTATATATATATATATATATATATATATATATATATATATATATAAAGTGCACTGTATTCATCTGCTTTTACTGTATTTACGTTTCTTCCTACTTTATTATTAGGGGCATTGACTACAACTCTGATCTGAGATATATAACAATAAGTATCCTTTTCTGTGCATTTAAAGTGTTTTTTTTTTTTTTTTATTGTATCTGCTTTATTTTCGGAAAAAAAAAATATATATATATATATATATATATAGTTGTTTCCCACCTTTCTAAGCTAGTATAGTCCAGTTTTCAGATTAGTGCTGAATTCAAGACTGTGTTACATATCTCTGTGTTTACCCATACCTTACTTGGATAGAAGGAAGTTTCTCTGTTCACCTGTGAGAGAGGGGAGCTTTGAGCAGCCTATCTGTCCCTGGAGGAGTGGTTTCAGCTCTGAAATTAGTAGTTTATTGGCCATTTTGGGCTAATTTCTATCTCTTTCATTTCCCTGCTATAAAAACCACATTTGCCCGGTTTTGCGTGCCAGGCAGCGCTGGTTAGCTAGGGTATTACTATTCCCGGGTCCACAAAGTCTCCTCTTCAATTTTTCCCTTGGAACTAGACAAACTTTCAACTTAAGCACTCACGCCATTCATTTCTCAGCCTGGCACTTGCTCAAAACTCATAGCAAGCACTTATAAACCCTAGCACTAGACCCTCTATTACTGTACAGTAGGACAAGTCTCTCTATTCAATCTTACCAGCCATTCAGTAAAACAGTTCACTGTACCTATACAGGCATGTCCAAAGGGCAGTTTCAGGTGTACTCTCCAGTCCAACTGGTGAATCTTTGCATTTTGGGGCAATGTTACAACTGCCTCATGTTCATAGATAACCCTCACCTCCTACCACCAGACACTAATACGTGCGAGAGATGCAGTTATACAGCCAAACTGGAGGCTAAACTCTCTCAACCCAAGACTGGATCAGACAGTCAAGAGGAGAAGGGAAATACTTGCATCACACCACTAGTCTCACATAGACCCATTAAACCAGCACCGGCAAAAAATACAGAAAAACGTACTCGGAGGCTCTAAATAAAAATCTGCAAAATCAACAGAGACCTCCAAAGCAGACATCCAAGCAAGCTCCACCCCCCAACACAAACCATGAAACACATACTTCACAAAACCAATGTGCCATGCAATCACAGCCCTTAAGACAAAATAACATACCCAACATACTAGTAATAGGTGACTCTATAGTTAGGCACACTGATGTCCCACTCACTAGGCTGAATAAGGAGAAAGTTACTGTTAGCTGCCTGTCGGCTGCCAGAATCCGCCACATAACACAAGCACTCAGGTCACAACAGAACAAGTACAGATACAATGTTCTTCGTGTTTCACTGCTGCAGTCATCACATTTGGGTTATCTGCTTGCAGTAGCCCTCAGTCGGCCTGATTTTCAAAGTCTTGGGTCCTGCGTCAGTTACTGTCTCATCTTCCATGACGTCAGGTAGTCAGGGGTGTAAAGCATGTAGCCGACGCCATTACCCCAGTCTTTCTTGCCGTGCAGTGCCCAAAGCAGAAGCAGTTTGCAAGTGCTGGTCGGCCGACTCCTGAAATTTTTGTTTTCAAGTTTCAGAATCGAAGTCTTCAACTAAAGCTAAGTACCCCATTGGGGAAACTTTTTCTTGCTCTAAACCGATGTCAGTAAAAGTCAATAATTGTGTTTCTTGTGGAAAGCAAATACCTCATAAATATTTTCATTCGTACTGTATTCCTTGCCTAGGCCCTGACCGCAGAGTACCTCGCTGTCGGTTTTGTGCCTTATTTAAGCAACAAACTATTCATCGGTATTTTGGCACTCAGTTCAATTACCCAGATATGGCTTTGGTAAGCTACCCGACTACTGACATTCTGAAAAAAACGCAAAGATAAAGACAGAGACAAACTGCAAAGGTCCAAAGCTGCCGACGACACTTCTCCTAAGCTAGTCACCATTTTGCCGGTACTCAGTGAGGTGCTTTCGCAGCCCCTGATACCCGCTACTTCAGATTCGCAGGCCTCTACTGAGACCCATTCGGAGTCCGGTATGTTGCGAGATGCTTCAACTGTGGAACCTGCAGATGCCTCTGCCTTGGATGGGTCTGGAGCCTCTATGCAGGCACCGGCTTCTGAGGGTGTATTCAGGCATACTGACTTGCATATTAAACCGTCATCTTCTTCTTCAAGGCCTAAAACTCGATCCATGCCTAGAAAACAGACGCCAAGACTGCATGGTCAGGCCTCTATGCCTAAAAAACAAATGATAAGAATGACTGCTGAAAATAAAGATTTACAGGATTTAATTCATTCTTCTGAACAAGTTGGAAAGCATACTTTGCAATGTGGTTTTGATTCATTAGAGGCATCTTGCAGGGCTGCTGTCACTGGGTCTGTACTTAGAAGGCATGCTTGGCTTAAGGAGCAATCTTTGCCAGATCATGTTAAAGGTAAATTGCATGGATGCTCCCTTAAACCAGGACCGCCTGTTTGGCAACAAAGCAGAAGTACTTAAAAAGATGGAGGAAAAAGCTAAATCTAAGCAAATTGTTAGATTTCCTGCAAGTACAGCCTCCCAGATTTAGTAGGTATTGACCCTCTAAGAATTGGTCCTTTCCTGCCTCTTCCAGGCCTTCTCAGTCCAAACCCAGAACCAGCAGAACACCCAGGCTTCAATCCCAAGGTACGCACAGGACTAAGCAGTGGGGAGCTCCCACTTCCAAAGCATTGAGTAGTTCGACTCCCCCTATGGTAAATTGTCTCAATGACTTAACTTTAAAACTTCCAAGCCCTTCTCAACTGACTGCACCTTTAGGGGGAAAGATTGCTCCGCAGGCAAAAAATTGGGAACTCATTACCCGGGAAAAATGGGTTTAAAATATAGTTTCCCAAGAATACAGATTCCACTTCCACACTTTTCCAACCCCAAACAGTTGGCCAGATCTACCCCCAAATCAGTGGGCAGAGGCTCAAAAGCAAGTTCTCTCTCTTTTAAGTATCAGGCCTATTTAAACTGTCCCAGAAGAGGAAAGGGAACAAGGTTTCTACTCAAGACTTTTCCTGGTGCCCAGAAAAGACAACTCCTGGTGTCCTATCCTGGGCCTTTCTATCCTAAACACATTTTTGGTGATCCCAAAATTCAAGATGCGAACTCTTCACCAGTTGCTTCCTATGCTAGGCAAGGATGCCTGGTTAGCAACACTGGATTTAAAGGAAGCCTACCTGCACATCCCAATCAACGAATCTTGCAGAAGATACCTATGCTTCAAAGCAGGCTTCATGCACTGTCAGTTCTCTGCACTGCCCTTTGGCTTATCTACTATACACAGGGTATTCACAAAGTGCCTAGCTACAGTCATTGCATTTTGCAGGCAAAGAAATATTCAAATATACCCATACCTGGACGATTGTCTAATTCAGGCAGAAAGCCAGGACATACTATTGAATCATGTGGCATTTGTACAAAAATTGCTAACTTCTCTGGGGTACATCATAAACGAAAATAAATCACATCTTGTACCCTGTCAACAAATTGTATTCCTTGAATACAACTACCCAGATGGCTTTCCTCATGCCAGAGAAGCAAGTTCATTTGACAGCCTACTTCAAACTAATGGCCACAAAGACCCTGCTGTCTGCAAGACAAATTCTGCAAGCCTTGGGGTTCATGGCCTCCTGCATTCTCCTAATTCCATATGCAAGACTGCATCTGAGGAAACTACAATGGTATCAACATTCTCAGGATCTAGAAGCAATGATTCCTATCATACCTTGCCTACAGAGTTCCTTTGGTGGGCAGAGGCTTGCCACCAAACAAGGGACTGTCATTCACTCTACCCCCTGCCACCCAAACCCTAACAGACACATCAGACTATGCATGGGGGGCTCACTTGGCATGGAAGTGCATTCAGGGCAAATGGAACCCAAGTCAGATGCACCTGCATATCAATCAAAAAGAAATGTTAGCTGTACAAAATGCTCTGACAGCCTTCAAGGACCACATTCTTCCAGGATAACTAATGGTAAAGATGGACAACACCACTGTTGTGTGGTACATAAACAAGCAGGGGGGTACCCACTCATACCCTCTCTTCAGACTAGCCATGGCTCTGTGGAACACAGCCTTGAGCTACCAAGTGCACCTACAGGCTCAATTCCTGCCAAGAAAGCCAAATACACTGGCAGACGAACTAAGCAGAAATCTCATGGATCCACACGAGTGGAAACTGGAACCAAAGACTTTCAATATGTTGATAAACAAATGAGGGAGCCCAGAGATAGACCTGTTTGCCTCCCCCCAGAACTACCAATTGGACAAATGGACTCCCCACAACTAAGCTTGGAAAATGGATGCCCTGTCCTTCATCTGGAAAAAACGATCAGTTTATGCCTTTCCCCCTCTGCCTCTCCTCTCCCAAGGTACTACTAAAGATCAAACAGGACAAACCAAGGATGATTCTGATTGCACCAGACTGGCCATGCCAACACTGGTATCCCCTCTTGCGCAGTGTGTCACTGCTGGCACCATGGCACCTGCCTCAGACCCCTACCCTGCTGTCCCAGCAGGAGAGCCAGATTCTGCACCCTTCAGACCCTGAACCTGGCAGCCTGGCTGATTACCCGATATCTCCGTTACCATCCCTCAGTAAGCAAGTGTTGGATGTCATTTTGGAGGCAAGGAGGCCTAGTACTAGAACATCTTATGCTGAAAAATGGAAAAGATTCTGTTCCTGGAACCAAACTCAGGGGATGGGCACAGCAGTGCCCAATTTACATCAGATTCTTCAATACTTAACTGCGATGCTTCACAAAGGCCTTTCCTTTTCCTCCATCAAAATTCATGCCTCAGCCATTTCAGCTCATTACAACACAGAACCCACCCCTCTTTTCTCATCCACTGCTCAAGCAATTCCTCAGAGGGGCCAAAAACCTCCCAGGAGAGCCCCAACTCCAGCTTGGGACCTTAACTTTGTATTGGAAAAGCTCACTCTACCTCCTTTTGAGCCAGCTGCAAATGCAGAGCTGAAATTCCTTTCTTGGAAAACAGCCTTCCTTTTAGCCATCACTTCAGCAAGAAGGGTGTCTGAATTACAGGCTCTTATGGCAGTGGAACCTTTCATCATCTTTCATGCGGACAGGGTGTCCCTCAGGACCAATCCCTCCTTCATGCCCAAGGTGGTATCCAGTGTGGCTCTTAGTCAGTCCTTTCATTTGCCAATCTTCTTTTCTAATCCACAGAACAAAGGGGAACGTATACTGCACTCCTTAGATGTGCACAGACAACTTAGATTTTACTTGGACAGGACTAAACCTCTCAGGAAATCTGAACAGCTGCTGGTTGCATTTGCTGCAGGGGCAGAGGGGAAGGCCATTTCAAAGAAAACCATTTCTAAATGGTTAGGCCATTGCATTCATTTCTGCTATAAGCACCATGGAAAACCTACCCCACAAGGGATAAGACCACATTCTACCAGGGCTGCATCTACCTCCACAGCCTTTCTCAGAGGTGTCCCTACCAGGGACATCCTAGAAGCTGCTACGTGGATTTCTGTACATATTTTCACCAAGTATTAACCATTTGCCAATTTTCTCTAAATCCAGAGCTGGCTTTGCCACTGCAGTCTTGCAGGGCCTTATAGCTGGTCCTAATGCTATCTAATTTCCTCCTCCCATCCTTAGCTTTGGGAATCTACCCAAATGTGATGACTGCAACAGTGAAACATGAAGAACATAGCACAGTTGCGTACACTTTACCATAAATGTAGATGTTCGAGTGTATTCACTGTTGCAGTCCTAGTTACCCTTCCTCCAGCCCCCTGACTTCTTTTGGCTATACCTCTATTCTTGTTTACTATGCTTAAAGCTTTTTGGTCTAGTTGCTTTTTTGTTGGAGGTGTAACCTTGTGTGTGTATGTGTGTGTGTGTATATATATATATATATATATATATATATATATATGTATATATTTGCGTCTTTCGGCTTTTCCCGGTTAGGGGTCGCCACAGCGGAACTCCGGTCCGCTAATGATTGGCAGTAGAGTTTTACATGCTGGCTTGCCGGGCCTAACGCACAACCTTCAATGAAGTAACACCCATTCACGCATGTCGCCACACAGAAGACGCTCTAACTGAGAATCGAACGGGCAACGTCTAACGGCAAAAGTGCTACCGCAGCACCACCACCGCAGTATATATATATTTATTTATATATATATACATATATATATATATATATATATATAAAATATAAGAAAAAACTGATGTAATGGCATTGGCTGCATGCTTTGTACCCCTGACTACCTGACGTCATGGAAGATGAGACAACAACCGGCACAGGACCCAAAACTTTGATAATCAGGCCGACTGAGGGCTACTGCAAGCAGATAATCCAAATTTGATGACTGCAGCAGTGAATACACTCTAACATCTATATTGATGCTAAGTGTACACAACTGTACTGCACTGTCATTGTCCATGTTGGTGTGAATGACCTAAGCCGTACCTCCCTGAACTACATGAAAACAGACATGGAAGAGCTCTCTGATCACGTAGCCCAGGCCAGTATGACCCTGACTCTGAGTAGTATCCTGCCCTCACTAAGAATGATACCATGGTATAAAGAAACTATTATCAATTTCAACAATTGGGTAAGTTTCTGGTGTCATTCAAAGGGGATCTAGTGTCTGTCCACCTGGGATGACATGCTCGATGGACAGCTTGCACCTGTCACCCTTTGGCTTTCGAATACTGGCCAAGGCTCTTTCCACCCCCATAATGCCTTTTTTAGTCAAGGCTCAAAAGACAAACCCACTGCCATTAATAGCACAAGTAACAAAAAACTGAGGGTAATGCTATTCAATGCCAGAAGTCTAAACCTCAAAATGCACGCACTCGAGGCACTTCTCAGTATGGAGAAAATTGGTGTATGTGCAGTAACAGAAACCTGGTTTAAGGCTCCAGAGAGCACCCCAGCACTGCCAGGCTACAACTCATACCATACATTTCGGCCACAGAACCCGGATCGAAATACAAAAGGCGGGGGCGTATCCATATTCATCAGGGATACCCACACCTCCAGTTTAGTGGCACAGCATGATGCTTCAGAGATCATCCACATGCAACTAATAATGGGCAAAACTGCATTTCAAATTGTAGCTTGCTACAGATCATCCACCATGTCCAAGGACCCCCATTCCGTGTTTCTGGAAACACTGGGAAACATAAAGGTCCTACCAAACACCCTAATATTGGGTGATTTCAATTACCCAAACATTAACTGGGAGAACTACTCAAGTACTTACTCCCTTGCCCAACATTTCTTAGAATTTATAAACTCAAACGCCCTGGATCAACTGGTCAACACTCCCACCAGAGGTGACAACATATTGGACCTGATCATTACCAACATGGGCGATCGGTGTTTCACACCAGAAGTCAACCCCTCTCTGGTTAGATCTGACCATAAACAAATAATTTTGGATATCCACATTCGCCCCCACCCCCGGACAAGGAAACCACCATGAAAAACTTTTCAAAAGCAAACTTCACATTACGTAAGACCGTGGTGGAAAGTTTCAAAGCCCCCATGCTAAAGGATAATGCTGTCCAAGCTGCAAAATTCTTTACTAATGCATTCTACGGGCACCTACACGAATGCATGGATCGTGCTATCCCAAGCAAAACCAAGACTCACTCCTCTAAGAAAAGGAAACCAGTCTGGTGGACCCCTGCCATAAACAAGCTATGCAATAGAAGGAGGAAACTAATACAGAAAAGATTAAAATCCCAAGAAGGGAAGACATCCCTGATCAGTATCAGCAAGAAACTACGATCCCTCATAAAATCATCCAAGGCCAGCTTCGAAAGAAAAATTGCCAAGGACTCCAAAGATAACCACAAGGCATTCTTTAGCTATGTCAAGAATCTAAGTGGCAATGCTCAGATCTGCTTGGAGTTAGTGCAGAATGGCACAAAATACAATGAACCGACCGATATTGCCAACATCCTGGCAGACAGGTTTAGTGCAAACTTCACCCCCCTCTCACCCCCAAAAGGGGCCATAACCATACCAGAAGAATGTAGAGCCCCTGAAATCACAGACACTTGGTTAAAACAGCCCTCTCCAAAGCCAAAAACAAAGCATCGATGGTACCGGCCGGTGTCCCAGGCTGTGTTCTACACAAGCTCAAAGACTAACTAACCCCGCACCTAAATACAGTGTTCAAACTCAGCCTCTCCACAGGCTATGTACCCATAGTGTGGTGCACAGCAACGGTTATTCCACTCCACAAAGGTGGAGCCACAACAGACCCTGGGAACTATCGTCCTATAAGCCTGACTAGCTTTGTCTGCAAGGCTATGGCTCGCATCATCATGGAACTCATTAACAGAAACACTGGGAACCTCCAAACACTGGACCCTACCCAGTTTGGCTTTGTTAAGGGCAGATCATGCCTCCTAAACCTGGTGGACTACTTTGAGACCGTTACCAAGGCTATCGACGTGGGAAAGGTGGTACACACAGCCTACCTAGACCTTGCAAAGGCCTTCGACAGCATTCCCCATTCTAGTATAGACAAGCTCACCAGCCTGAACATAAACCCCTATGTCACAGGATGAGTTGCCAACTGGCTCACAGAATCCACATGGTGAGAGTTGCAGGAACTAAGTCAGACTCTAAACTGGTTACAAGTGGCGTTCCCCAGGGCTCAGTCCTAGGACCCCTCCTGTTCGGCATATACTTCTCAGAAGGTACATGCAAACACAGGAGGACTATGGCTGACCAAGTTCGCGGGCGACTGCTAACTAGGAGCTATAATTGACTCTCCGGTTGGCACAGACATCCTCCAAAAGGGTCTCACTGAGACGGATACCTGGTGTCAAAATCATGGCCTCAAGCTAAATGCCAAAAAGTGCATAGTCATCCCCTTTGGAAAAAACAAAGTACCCACAAACTACCACATAGGTTGTAGTCCCCTAAATACGGAAGACGTAATAAGGGATCTGGAGACCCAAGTAGATAGTAATCTCTCCTTTGATAATCACATTGCCAGAGTCATTGGAAAATCCTTCCATGTGGCCCACCTTATCAGAAAAGGGTTCGCATCCAAATCAAAAGAGGTAATTGTGCCCCTCTACTCATCACTCATCAGACCCATCATAGAGGGCAATGCCCCATTTGGGTTGTACCTTACAAGACACCTGCAACAGCTGGAAATACCACAGAAGTACCTCACCAAGAGGATCACTGGCCTCAAACAGATGCCCTATGCAGCTCAACTGAAGAAACTCCAGCTGTACTCTGTTGCATACCGCCTACTCAGCGGTGATCGCTGCCTGACACAAGGCCGTGTCCAACCCAGAATTGATGGACATGCTCCACCTAAAGAAAACCTTATCCCCTCAAGCCACACGCTCTAGGGATTTAAACCTCACCACAACAATAAATAGGATTTGCTGGAGGGATAGATTCCTGTCTCAGAGACTTCTCATGCTTTGGAACAAGATTCCAATCTACATTAGGCAGAGCTCCTCGCTAACACTCTTCAAGAGAAACCTTGACGAGTGGATGGGAAACTAATTTTACCCCGGGGATCACTTGAGTGGCTCTGCTGGATAGAGGCACAGGGAACTAATCTAAGGGGGCGGCGAAAGCCAATACATTCTGGCTAGGCTTATAAATACCTTCGGGCAGATAGCCTAGTACCTACCCATGAACCTATGAACCTATGTTCTTAAATATTTAATTTTATGCCTTAAGAATGCAGTTATGTATTTTACAAAATGTATTTGTGACATTGTTTTAAGTGGAGCTTTTCCCCCCCGGGCCTCCGCTGAAAATGGATCTGTGTCCAGTCGGACTTTCCCAGTCATCAAATGTAAAATAAAGTAAAAATAAAATAAATAAATAAATACATTTGTTTACTGGGAAAGTCAATTGGGCAAACAAGCCCCTTGGCCCAGGGAGAAAAGCTCATGAGAAATGATAACAGTAGTACATATACAACATACAGAATACTCAAGTAACATTTAATAGCATTACATACAAAGCTCCATGAGAACTATTTATAGTATTACTTGTACAAACATACAGAATGCTGAGATAAGATTAGCAGCATTACACACAGAGTGATGATGAATAAAACAGCTGGTTATAAGGTAAACAAGTGTATTTTGCAGTAACATAATCAACATTGGGTGCAGTTTAGTAGTGCATTAAGTCAGATATAATTATATGCATTTTGTCATAAGAGTAGAAAAAGAAATGAGAGAAAAGAAAACCATTGATATGTATATGTATATCGGAGAGATAATTTATCCCTATGAATACCTGTGGCATAGCCAGGAGTTAAGCAGAAACCGTGATAATTTATCTTTGAATATATTTGTTGTTGAGGATTCTGACTGGAGTGGGAATTGAGTTCCAGGATTTGGAGATACAGTTGGAGTAAAGAACACTTCCTGCTTTGTTGTGAGCTTTGTGAACTGAGAAAAAAAAGGGCAGATACAATATCATCTAAAATACAGATAAGATTAATGCTGTTAGAGAAGCCTATTAGTAAACTAGTGGTATTATGATTTGGTCTAAAGCCATGCTGAGTGGAGGAGAGAAGGTTATTGGTAGGAATGTGGTTGTGGAGTTGAGATTGGATGTATTTTTGATTGGGAGGTATGACTGTAGCTCTACAGTTGGAAAGATCAGTTGTGTTCCTATCTTTGTGTAGGGATGGGATGAATGATTTATTCTACAGAGAGCATACTTGTTGGTTGGATCTGTTAATTAGTATTAAGTGGGGGTAGGTATTGGCATCTGCTGCAATTTTAGGTATTTAGCAGGTAGGGTGGTAAATTTTAGAGTTAGGAAGTGCTTTTAAGAAATATAGCTTGGAACAGTGCTGATGGAGAACGTGCTATAGTTGCCATTGACTAGGAAGTTAAGCTGAGATGAATGGTTGGCTTCTGTGTTAAGTAGTGACTTTATGGTGTCAATGAAGTGGGAATTAAATAACAAAGCAAAGCAATGCTGTCTTGGTGCATGTCTCTGTCTGGATTGGCCTGCTCCATTTTACCAGGGGATAAAAGTTTTTTGGAGGAGCTGCAGAAATTAACAGGATTTTTTTTTTTGCAAGTTACAATAATTATATTATTGTTTTTAAGTTATTTTGATTTGATAGCAAAGGTGTCTGAAGCTTTGGAGATTTTCCTTGTGGTTTGTTAGTTTGCCAATGTTTTCCATGCTGTATCCCTGTCCTGTATTAATTTTTTGGTTGTTGCATATTGCCAGGGGGTAGTAGTTTGTTTGACCCTCTTTCTGTCCATAGGTAGCAGTTTGTTTAGAACATTGAGAAACTGAGAAAGACAATGATAAGTAGGTGGACTGCATCGTCTAGAGGAATGGTTATGAGGGTACTTCCAGTTTTTAGAAGTAAGAATGGTTAAGAAAGTTTTTTTATTAAAGTTTGTTAGAATTCATACTTCTTTAAAATGGCATTTTTTGGGATGAAGAGTTGTGTGTCTAAGGGCATTAATAGATGGTCACTAACTGCATCTGGTAAAGTGCCTGAAGATGATATTTTATCATGGTTGCTTACTATAAACCAGTTTAGCGTTGATTTTTCATGCTTGACTTTTCGAGTCTGGCTGGGGTATGAATGAGCTGTGAGTAACCGTGTAAGCTTAGTGACAGTGAGGGATAGTAGGTCTGTGTTTGTCACCTAGGATTATTGTTTCATGGTAAATATTTGATGCAGTCCAGGGGAGGAAGTTTTCTAATGTGTTAATGTTAGGTGTGATGTAAAGGATTATGATACAGAGGCTAGAGGGGATAGATAAGCATGACTGTATTATTGAAGGTGGAGGGAATAGAGAGAGTACTAGGGTGTTAAAATACATAATAGCTATGCCACTACCTATTTTTGCCTTTCTGTTGAGTCTGTGTATGCTGCAGTTTGATGGGGTGATTTCTTCATGATTAATGTCTGGCTACAGCCATGTCTCAGCGATGGGCAGGATGTCAAGAACTGTGGGTTAATTGTCTTGTTACTAATACTTGTGATGATGATGTGATAGTATTTTAGTGTAGACCGAATATATTGTAGAGCATGGGACAACGCCCAGACATATTCATATTAGGCTCAGGAGTAGACTGAATATCACCACAGATTTTTTTTAGGGGAGAGAGCATAGAGAAATTGTTTTTTATTCTGTGTTTTATTCTGGTGCAGGGGTGAGTTTAGGCATGGATGGGTGAGGTTCCAAGAATTGGGTATTTAAAGAAATGTATGTGGGAGCTGTTATAGAAGTTTAGTAATTATATAGGGGATGTTGGAAGTAGTGTTGGGTGGGTATTAGAAAGTCAGTGGAAGGAAGGTGAATATAGTATGTGGAGGTGTGCATGAGTATGAAAGCAAGTATTAAATGATGTCCTTCATGGATGCATCTGCAGTCATAACAACTGGGTTGTCCTGTCGTCAGGCAGCCCTTCAGTCGGCCGGATTCCAAAGTCCGGGTCCGGCTTCGGCTGATGTCGCACTTCACCCGACGTCATCTCTGTTGGTCTTCGGGTATAAAGGCATCAGCCGACGCCATTTTCCTCAGTCTTTCTTGCCGCGTGGCGCCCGAAGCAGAAGCTGTTCGCAAGTGCCGGTCGGTCGGATCCAGAGATTACTTCTACCGAATACTACTTCGAAGACTTCTAAAGCTAAGTACCCGTTGGGGACTCTTTCTTGCCTCAGCCGATGTCAGAAAAAGTTAATAATTGTTTAACCTGTGGGAAACAAATACCTCATAAAGATTTCCACTCTTATTGTCTGCCTCGTTTAGGCCCAGCCCACGACGTAGCAGCCTGTTCGCCTGTGCCCGTTCAGCCGATCAACGCTTAGGCGTCGGTCGGAGTTTGCTGAACAGTTTTCGGTTCTGATTTTGCGTACATTATGCCGTCGGATCCTCCGACTACCCAATCTGCCAAAACGCAAAGATAAAGACCGACACCGCGGTCCGCGGTTTCGGCGAAACCATGGTTAAGCAAACAGCGAGTGTCTCGGTTTCGGCGAAACCGAGAAAACTGATCAAAGTACAGCTGAATCTATCTCTACAACTGAGGCCCCTGCTACCACTCTTGAAACGGCCTCAGAAATTTTATCCACTACGGTGGTTGCCACTGACTTATCAGACACCATTCCCTTGGATGTCTCTACCCCAGCACGTGGTGCTGCTAGGCCTCCAGCAGCCATGTCCATTAAGGCCTTCGCCAGGGCTAAAGCAGCAAAGACTACTAAAACAGTGCCTGTTAAACCCCCTACAACCAGGCCCTCCTCTAGTTCTCAAATGCTTACTCTGGCAGAAGATTTAATTTCATTAATTAGAGGATCTCAATCTCACCCAGACAGGGCCTCTCAGCCCCAGAGAAGAGACCTAGGGCAGAGCCCCTGAGCCAGTGTCCTCTGATGAGTCTGCCGATGAATCAGACATAACTGATCAGCCAGAGGCTCCTTTCTCCAATTTTGAAGACTCTGATGCTGAAGAATCCATTCCAGCTGCTTCCCCACCAGAAGAATTCTCCTTTGGGAAACCTTACATGCCATGCGAGCAGTTCCAATGGCAGCAACAGGATTTTTCAGACTCCAGAAAAGACTTAGGACCTTTCTGCACCTTCCACAGCACAGGCCCTTAGCTATACCTCCTGTTCTCTCTGTGGTGGATGATGCTTTCAATGATGTCTGCTCCGCACCAGATTCTTTACCTCCAGCCCCTGCCAAACCAGACAGATTTTACAGGGTGCCAGACACTCATCACCACCTTTACAAGGCCCCACTTGCAGACCCCAAAACTATATCCCAGGGTCCCAAGGCAGTAGCCGACCGTAGCAAAAACCCTATTCCTTCAGAAAGGGAAGCAAGGTCATTAGACAGATGGGGCAAAAGGTCTACACTTCAGCTACTCTCTCAGCTAGAGCTTTAAATTGTCAGTTTCACATGATACAATACCAAGAGTTTATGCTTGATCAGTTAACTAAAAAGCTAACCACTGATGAATCTCTTGATAAGAAATATGTATTAGAAATGGTAAATAACATACAACAGGTTAGTAACCATTCCTTAAAATGTGGCTATGATGCACTGGAGGCTTCATTTAGATCAGCCATGACTGGCACAGTGATAAGAAGGCATGCATGGCTAAAGGAGCAAGCTCTACCGGATCATGTTAAAGCTAAGTTGCTAGATGCTCCTATGGATAAGACAAGTTTGTTTGGTACACCTGCCCAGCAGGTTATGAAGAAAATGGAAGAAAAGGCAAAATCTGTTCAAACGGTTAAAGATTTCTTGCAGGTTCAACCCCCAAGGTTTAGCAGGAACTGGCCTGCCAAAATTGGTCCTTTCCTGACTCCACAAGATCTCAAAGGGGCAGGAATAGGCGTCCAGAGGCAGAAACCAATCCAGGGGAGGTGCCTACAGAGGACGACAGTGGCAAGGTAACAACAGAGGCACAGACACAACCTCTGCCACTACTTCAACTCAACCACAGTGACTTAACCCTAAATCCGCCTTCCAGGGAACAAATAGCAGCTCCTCTAGGCGGAAAATTAACCTTATTTTCAAAGAACTGGCACTATATAACAAAAGACAAGTGGATTTTACAAACCATAGATCAAGGTTACCGGTTCCACTTCCACACTTTACCAGTCAAAAGAGGAATGCCAAATCTACCTCCAAATCAAAAAACAGAGGCTCTACAACAGATAATGCAGTTAGCAAACATGAGAGCTGTGGAAAGAGTGCCAACAGCAGAGCAAGGAAAGGGTTCTACTCCAGACTATTCCTAGTTCCAAGAAAGGAAAAAGTTGGAGACCAATTCTCGACCTGTCCCTTAAATACATACATCATTGTCCCAAAATTCAAAATGCTGACCCTACAGCAACTTCTTCCCATGCTGGGCAAGGAGTGTTGGCTGGTAACTCTAGATCTCAAGGAGGCATACCTGCACGTCCCCATTCGACCAATCTGCAGAAGATACCTCAGATTTCTTGCAGGATCAGAGCACTATCAATTCTCAGCATTGCCCTTTGGCTTATCTACTGCCCAGAGTATTCACAAAATGCCTGGCATCAGTAATCGCCATTGCAGACTACAGGGAATTCAAATTTACCCATACCTAGACGACTGCCTGCTACAAGGGGACAACAAAAGCAAGCTGACAACAGATTTACAAAGGGTCATTTACTTGCTGCAAGCACTGGGATACACAGTCAATCTACAAAAGTCAAGGCTGATACCATCCCAAACAAGGACATTCTTGGGCTGAATTGGACACAGTAAAACAGATGGCATTCCTAACTACAGAAAAACAAAAGAACTCCCTCTTTACTTCTTGGCACTAACAAAACTGAACAAGTTAACAGCAAGAAAAGTACTGCAGGCCTTGGGCTTCATGGCATCATGCATAATCTTGGTTCCACTTGCCAGACTACATATGAGAAAACTACAGTGGTACCTAAAGAATTTATGGTCCCAACACAGACACAGCCTAGAAACAGAAATCCCACTAATTCCATGCTTAAAACAGGAGTTCCTATGGTGGGCTCAGGCATGCCACTCAAACCCAGGGCTACCCTTTCGCAGATGTCAAGCAAGCCAGACCATCACAACAGGCGCTTCAGACCTAGGATGGGGCCCACATGCTGGACAAATGCATGCAAGGATTGTGGACACAGGATCAACTTCACCTGCACATCAACCTAAAAGAAATGCTGGCAGTAAAACTGGCAATCCAAAAGTTCAGACCATTTCTCAAAGAGGGCCAGTTGATGATAAGGACAGACAACACCACAGTCATGTGGTACATCAACAAACAGGGAGGCACTCATTCATACCCCCTATGCAGAATGACTTTGGAGCTGTGGACCCTGGCACTCAGCTACAACATCCAGTTACAGGCAATATTTGTACCGGGAAAAGAGAATACTCTAGCAGACATATTAAGCAGAACCACATCGGATGCCCACGAATGGATGCTGCACCCGGACATCTTCAAGACCATCTCAAAGAAATGGGGAATGCCTCAGATAGATCTATTTGCATCACCTACCAATCACCAGCTCAAAAAAAAAAAAATTCTGCACAAGGACATTCCACCCACTAGCATGGAAAGTGGATTCGCTCTCCTTCAGCTGGAAAGGCCTAACAGCATATGCATTCCCACCTCTTCCCTTGATACACAAGGTATTACTAAAAATCAAGGAAGAACGTCCAAGGATAATCCTGATAGCTCCAAACTGGCCAAGACAACACTGGTACCCACTGCTGAGGAGCATGTCTCGGAACAATATGTGGCCAATCCCCCTGATGCCTTTGATGTTAACTCAGAACAACTACAGCATCATACATCCAAACCTAAAAACGTTACAACTGACTGCATGGAACATCACATAGCAGCAGCTAATCCAGAACTTTCCCAAAGGGTTAGAGACATTATTCTTGAAGCACGCAGACCTTCAACAAGAAGAAGCTATGCTGGAAAATGGAAAAGGTTTGTCATTTGGAGTACTGAAAGAGGAAAAGATGTGTCAAACATAGATATGCCTAACATTCTGGAGTACCTAGCCGAACTTCTTCATTCAGGCCTGTCCTACTCCTCCATCAAGATACATGCATCAGCTATTTCAGCAGAATACAGCTTTGATCCACCTGTTTTTTCTCACCCTTTGCTCAGGCAGTTCCTCAGAGGAATCAAGAATGTAAAACCTCCAAGGAAACCACCATTACCAGCTTGGGACTTAAACTTTGTGCTAGAAAAATTGACACTATCACCCTTTGAACCAGCAGCAACAGCAGACCTACAACACCTGTCATGGAAAACTGCTTTCCTACTGGCAATTACTTCAGCAAGGAGGGTTTCAGAACTACAGGCCTTAATGGCAGTGCAACCCTTCCTAATCTTCCACCAAGATAGAGTGTCCATGAGGACTAATCCTACATTTATGCCTAAGGTGGTATCCAGAGTGTCTTTAAACCAGGCAATCCACCTACCTACCTTCTTTCCCAACCCACAAAACAGAGGGGAAAGAATATTGCATACCTTGGATGTACATAGACCGCTACGCTACTACTTGGACAGAACAAAAAGTAGCAGAAAGACTGACCAACTTTTTGTAGCCTATGCAACAGGAAGGGAAGGAAAAGCTATTTCCAAACAGACAATCTCCAAATGGATAGGAAATTGCATACGATTCTGTTACTCCTTCCATGGAAAACCAATTCCACAGAACATAAGACCTCATTCTACAAGGGCAACAGCCACTACCACAGCCTTCTTACGAGGAGTGGCAACCAAAGACATTATTGAGGCGGCTACTTGGACCTCCGTGCATACATTTGCCAAGCATTATAATTTGCCTCTATATTCCAGATCCCGAGCAGGGTTTGCCACTGCTGTACTGCAAGGGATCCTAAACACACCATAATCTAGTTTTATCCTCCTCCCTTGTTGGCTATGGTATTCTACCCAGTTGTTATGACTGCAGATGCATCCATGAAGGACATAGTACAGTTTTGTACCTACCATAAATGTAGATGTCCGAACTGGATAGCATCTGCAGTCAGGATTACCCTCCCTCCTTCCCCTCTGTGGTACTCCAAGGGTGTTTACCCTCCTAATAGCTAGCTGGTGGGGGGGAGTCTTTTATGGTGTATTTGTTTGTATATATGTGCATACATGCTTATTTTTGTGTTTACCTCTATCTTTTTGGAAACATTGGCATCTATCTAAATTTTAGCCTTCAAGAGGGCTACTGGCATCTGGGGCAAGAAACACTGAGGAAAATGGCTGTTGCCTTTATACCCGAAGACCAACAGAGATGACGTCGGGTGAAGTGCGACATCAGCCGAAGCCGGACCCGGACTTTGGAATCCGGCCGACTGAAGGGCTGCCTGACGACAGGACAACCCAGTTGTTATGACTGCAGATGCTATCCAGTTCGGACATCTACATTTATGGTAGGTACAAAACTGTACTTTGTATGATTAGGTAACATGTTTTATATGTCATGATGTCAGGGTGAATATTGGGGAGGTTAATAAGGACAGGGGGAGAGATTGTAGTTGATGGAATTGGTACAGAAAAATGGAATTGGGGTAATTTAAGTAATTAGATTTTTTGGAGGAAGAAAGATAAAGTGATGGGTTTATTTTGTAGAGCGAGGTAGGTCAGCAAAAGAGGAGGGGAGACAGGATTTGATTGCTGAGTGGAGAGAATGGCATAAGCTGGGGTCACTGGGGGCATGGGTCAGTTAGTAAATATAAGGGGAAAGAAGTTAGGGAGCTTAATTGCAGACTGATGGTTTAGGATGTGTGTATATATGTTATTGTGACAGTGGTATGTTTTATGTGTATATACGTATGGATGACTTCAGTTATGTGTATTCCTTTAGGAGGATGGAAAGTAGGTAGAGATCTAGGTGTGGATATCTGGTCCTAGAAATAAAATGGCATGAGGATTGATGCGAGCAAAGCGGGCAACACCTGCCACACCAGCAAGAGGTCATCATTGCGAGTATGATTAGTGTGAAGAAGCTGCAAGTTAGCACAATGATATCTGCATTAGAGATTACTTTTGCCTTTAAAATGTATTTATGCACTCTGAGGTATTGTCCCATAATGACATCTGATAACCTAGTCCCTAATTTAGGTTCATAGGTAGGTACTAGGCTATCTGCCTGAGGGCATTTATAAGCCTAGCTAGAGTGCGTCAGCTTTTGCCACCCCATTGATTAATTAACTGAGCCTCTGTCAAGAAGCGCCAATGAAGTGATCCCAGGGGGTGTATTTTCTGTTACCCATCCACTCATCAAGGTTTCGCTTGAAGAGTATTAGTGAGGGGCTCTGCCTAATGTAGTTAGGAATTTTGTTCCAAAGCATGGGGAGTCTCTGTGACATGAATCTATCCCTCGTGCATGTTCTATTTATTGTTGTGGCGAGGTTTAGCTCACTAGAGCGAGTGGCTCGCAGTGACTTGGATTTCTTTAGGTGGAGCATGTCCATCAATTCTGAGTTGGACATGGCTTTGTAAGTCAGGCGGAGATCACCTCTGAGTAAGCGATATGCCACTGAGTACAGGGCTGCGTAGGACATATGTTTGAGGCCAGTAATCCTCTTGATGAGGTACTTTTGTGGTCTTTCCAGCTGTTGGAAGTGTCTTGTGAGGTACATCACAAGTGGGGCATTGTACTCTATGATGGGTCTGATGACTGACGAGTAGAGGGGCACTATAACCTCTTTATTTCTAGATGCGAACCCTTTAGTAATTAGATGGGCTACATAGAAGGATTTCCTAACTACTTTGGCAATATGATTGTCATAGGAAAGATTACTATCTACCTGGGTCCCCAGATCTCTTATTACCTCTTCTGTATTAAGGGGGCTGCCACCTATGTGGTAATTCATGGGTGTTTTGTTTTTCCCAAATGGGATGACTATGCTTTTTTTGGCATTTAGCTTGAGACCATGACTTTGACACCAGGTGTCCATCTCAGTAAGGCCCTTTTGGAGAATATCCGTGTCAGCCGGAGAGTCAGTTATGGCTCCCAGTTTGCAGTCATCGTCAAACTTGGTTAGCCTTAGGCCTCCTGTGTTTGCCTGTATTCTGAAAAGTGTATGCCGAACAGTAGGTGTCCCAGGACCGATCCTTGCGGGACACCACTTGTGACTGGTTTAGAGTCGGACCTGGAGCCCGCTATTCTTACCGTGTGAGTTCTGTCTGTAAGTCAGTTGGCAACCCATCTCGTGACGTAGGGGTTTATGTTCAGGCTGGTGAGGTTTTCTATAATTCCCGAGTGGGGAATGGTATTAAAAGCCTTGGCGAGGTCAAGGTAGGCTGTGTGCACCACCTTCCCCTCATGTATGGCCTTGGTGACTGTCTCGAAGAAGTCAACCAGGTTTAGTAGGCATGATCTGCCCTTAAAAAAGCTGAACTGGGTTGGGTCAAGTGTTTTGAGGTTCACAATGTCTTTGTTAATGAGTTCCATGATGATGCGCTCCATAGCCTTGCAGACTAGGCTAGTCAGGCTTATGGGGCGATAGTTACCAGGGTCAGTTGTGGCCCCTCCTTTGTGGAGTGGAATAACCGTTGCTGTGTGCCATTCTATGGACACGTAGCCTGTGGAGAGGCTGAGATTGAACAATGTGTTTAGGTGGGGGTTAGGTCGTTCTGTAGTTTGTGCAATTTGCAGCCTGGGACACCATCTGACCCCATTGATGCTGTGCTTTTGACTTTTGAAAGGGCTGTTTTCACCTGTGCGTCTGTGATTTTTGGGACACTACACTTTTCCGGTATTGTTGTGGTCCTTTTTGGGGGTGAGAGGGGGGGTGAAGTTTGCACTGAATCTGTTTGCCAGGATGCTGGCAATATCAGTAGGTTCAGTATATTTTGTGTTATTTTGCACTAGCTCAGAGCATGTCTGTGAGTTGCCTCTTAGATTCTTGACATAGCTAAAGAAGGCTTTGTGGTTATCTTTTGAATCCTTGGCTATTTTTCTTTCGAAGTTAATCTTGGATGATTTTATGAGGGATCTTAGTTTCTTAATGATACTGATCAGGGATGTCTTTCCTTCTTGGGATTTGCTTTTTTTCTGAACTAGTTTCCTCCTCCTGTTGTATAGCCTGTTTATGGCAGGGGTCCACCAGACTGGTTTCCTTCTCTTAGGGGAGTGAGTCTTGGTTTTGCTAGGGATGGCACAATCCATGCATCCTTGTAGGTGCTCATGGAGTGCGTTTGTAAAGGTTCCTGCATCTTGGACACTGTTATCCTTTAGTGTGGGGGCTGTGAAACTTACCACCTCTGTCTTAAGTAAAGTGAAATTTGCTATAGAAACGTTTTTCACTGTGGTTTTCTTGGTTGGGGGTGGTGGTGTGGTGTGGACATCCAGAGCGATTAGTTTATGGTCTGATCTAACCAGTGATGGGTTGACCTCTGGTGCGGAACACCCATCACCCATGTTGGTGATGACCAGGTCCAATATGTTTTCACCTCTGGTAGGGGAGTTTACCAGTTGATAAATTCCAGGAAGCGCTGGACCTGGGAGTTTGTACTTGAGTAGTTTTCTCAGTTAACGGTAGGGCAATTGAAATCACCCAATATCAGGGTGTTCAGTAGGCCCATCATGTTTTCCAGCGTGTCCAGAAAGGCAGAGTGGTGGTCCTGGGTCATGGAGGGTGATCTGTAGCAGGCCTCAATTTGCATTGCAGATTTGCCCGATGTTAGTTGCACATGGATGATCTCAGAGGTATCATGCTGTGCCACTAACCTGGAGGTGTAGGTGTCCTTGATGAATATGGGTACACCCCCTCCTTTTGTGTTTTGATCCATGTTCTGTGGCTGAAATGTGTGGTATGAGTTGTAGCCCGGTAGTGCTGGGGTGCTCCGTGGAGCCTTGAACCCGGTTTCAATTACTGCACAGATTTTGACGTTCTCCATACTGAGTAGTGCTTCGAGCGGGTGCATTTTGAGATGAAGGCGGGAGAAATATGAGGTTGCACTAATTTAAAGAAGATGGTCAGGGCTGTTATTGATTTGGACTCAAATGCCCTCTAAAGGGGTTCTAGATGTTATAAAAAACTGGAGCAGTGACAAGTCTGAATGTGATTGGCTATGGGAAAGTTTATCCAATACCTGATCAGCTACACAGTTTCCTGTATTATACAATTGATAGTTAAAATTATACTGCAGTGGTGCAGCAGTTAGCCTTGTCACCTCAGAGCAAGAGGTTCTCCTGTTCGATTCTCGGCAGAAGCGCCTTCTGTGTGGAGTCTGCATGTCCTGCCCATGCTACCCATGGTCGAGTGACGTATAAAGACATGCAGGTAGGTGCGTGCATGAATGGGTGTGCCTTTTTTGAAGGTTGGGCATCAGGCTGACAACTCGCACTGTAAAAATCCACTGCCAGTCATTAGCGGACTGGAGTTCCGCTGTGGCGACCCCTAACCGGGAAAAGCCGAAAGACAATACTAGTTAAAATTATACTGCTGTTTTTTTTCCGCATACACTGACAATTTTTATTTGGAGAAAAGCTGTCACTTACACAACTGGTACACTTCTGCACTCGCACAGTGTTTAAGGATGGTGCAGTGTTTTCTTGTGTTGATGGACGTAGTCTACAAAAATCAAAATAAATAATATACAAAAAAGGATTATAATTGATTATAATTCAGAGTTTTGCAGGTTAAGAATAGCGTTAAAGATCCCATGGATAAGAAGTGGAGAAAGAAAATTAACTTAATTACATAGCCCACTACACCCATCGAAGTGCCTTTGGTGTTTACTAATAATTACACCAGGAAGAGTACTTTTGGGAAAAACTGTTGACTTTATCAGTTGACTGCCCTGTGTTGCCTGCAGAGATGCTAGACTAATTTTCTATGAGTAGAATTTACCTACAGCTATATTTATGCATCTATAAAACAGTATAACTATTTAAAATTCTCTGACAAAGAACTCCATGCATGCAGTTAACATACAATGACAGCCAGTATCTCATTTGCTTAGTAGAAGTGTGTAAACCTTATAATAAAGCATTCTTTACTGTGATTCAGTACTTTGCTTTTGTCTGTATACCTATAAGTCAATTTACATTCTATGATGATATTGACAGGGCAGTCTTTATGATAGAAAGCTGTTACCCCCACCTATTGTACATGTAATTTCTTTTGAATATATCCATTCATCCACCCACCCACACCCCTTTACCCCATTTCTGCAATGGGGTTGAGGTGACATTTCAGCAGTGACTATTTAAAAGTTAGAGTCAGTGTTCACCCCACCTGGTAGCTAGCCTTGCTGTGGTTGTCCCCCCATCATACCACATGTGTCTACACTCATACGTATGGCCAGTTTTGAATGTCTATTTCTAAATGTTAGCTTAGGTGCACACACTATTTGACAAGCTGATCTTTTACATAGCTGCTTCTTCTCGTGTCCATTTTATTGAACCTGTCACCTTTTTCAAGAATTTTTACCTTAATTAAAACATATTTTCAGAGTATCCCATCCCTTTTAAACTTGCAAACACACAAAATTATGTACGTTAAAAAGGTTTACCCTTCCAGGTAGGAGGAGTTGCTCCAAATTGATGGCTGCACCCATGGCCACTACATATTCAAAATTAAGGGTATCTATGCTAAAGCCCACGTTAAGAGTTTGTGTTTCCATTTATATTGCTTGCTGTCAGTTCTTTTCTTACCTTAATCCCTATCCTAAATGTGAAAAACAACATGTATGCATTCAGTAAACATTAGCTTTTAGCCCTAAGAAAAGATGCACTGGCTACCTTAGAAAAAATAAATTGCCCACTAGTATATTAAATGTGTTAAAGTGCTAAAGTTGCTAGGGATTTAGCTACTTGTGTAACTTATTCAGTTCCCACAGTTTTAAACTTCATTTATGTTTCACTGAACTAAATGTTAATTAGATTAAAAAATGTTAATTAGATTAAACCACTTCAAGTAAAAGAAATTATTAATACAAAAGCTAGTAACTTTGCAAATGCATGAGTAAATCTTTGTAAATTCACTCACAACACACTGTTCAGACCTGTCATGATTATTTGCTCTCACCTGTAGAGTTAATCTCTCATTGAGAACATTTGTTAATGTGGAAAAATGAAGCTAATAACTTTGCAAATGCAAGAAATAACTGCCATTTCCACTCCTTGTATCATTTTATCTTATTTCTCAAACCTGTTTTTTAAGAAAAACTTGTCTATAGCTTAATCCAAGGACATTAATTTAGATACACTCTCCTGTAAAATCAAGGGATGTTATTAGTTTAATTCTGTGTGTAATGTAATCAGTGAACTTTTACACCCCCTCCAACAATCCAGTATCACAACTTTATATTAACTTTAATTTGCTTCTCTGTGACATTTCTTACCTTGTTACAGTGTGAGGTCTGGATACTTTACAAGTAAAAGAAAAAAATAAAACAAAAGAAAGTACGTTCTTGCATTAATATCTTTGACATATAAACTATCCACTGATGAGACTTTCACCACTTCACATTTAAAATACTCCTTTCTGCACACTTTACAAAAGTGCTTTACAGTGTAACATGCAATTTACATCCTGAAGTTTTTATACAAATATTACCAAGAACAACATTATTTTACTTGCACTTACTTTAGCCCTTTTGGTGCTCTCCTAAACACTAATGACAAAAATAGGGTATATGGTTTACTGTTCACCCAGCATTTTAAATCAAGCCTGTTTTTTCTTGAAAAACTATATTTAATTTCCGATGCGATTGAGGATGTCCTTCATGGATGCATCTGCAGTCATAACAAACGGGTTGTCCTGTCGTCAGGCAGCCCTTCGGTCGGCCGGATTCCAAAGTCTGGGTCCGGCTTCGGCTGATGTCGCACTTCATCCGACGTCATCTCTGCTGGTCTTCGGGTATAAAGGCATCAGCCGACGCCATTTTCCTCAGTCTTTCTTGCCGCGTGGCGCCCGAAGCAGAAGCTGTTCGCAAGTGCCGGTCGGTCAGATCCAGAGATTACTACTACCGAATACTACTTCGAAGACTTCTAAAAAGCTAAGTACCCCGTTGGGGACTCTTTCTTGCCTCAGCCTATGTCAGAAAAAGTCAATAACTGTTTAACTTGTGGGAAACAAATACCTCATAAAGATTTCCACTCTTACTGTTTGCCTTGCTTAGGCCCAGACCACGACGTAGCAGCCTGTTCGGCCTGTGCTTCCTTCAACCGACGAACGCTTAGGCGTCGGTCGGAGTTTGCTGAACAGTTTTTCGGCTCAGATTTTGCGTACATTATGCCGTCGGATCCTCCGACTACCCAAATTGTTAAAAAACGCAAAGAAAAAGACCGACATTCGCGGTCCGCGGTTTCGGCCGAAACCACTGTTAAGCAAGCCGCGAGTGTCTCGGTTTGGGCCGAAACCGAGAAAACTGGTCAAACTTCAGCCGAATCCATGACTACTACTGAGGCTCCTGCTACCTTACCTGAATCAGCCTCAGAAATTTTGCCTACAACTGTGGTTCCTACTGATTTATCAGACACCATCCCTTTGGATATCTCTACCCCAGCACGTGGTGCTGCTAGGCCTCCTGCAGCCATGTCTATTAAGGCCTTTGCTAGGGCTAAAGCAGCCAAATCAGCTAAATCAGTGCCTGTTAAACCACCCTCACTCAGGCCCACTTCTAGTTCACAAATGCTTACTCTGGCAGAAGATTTAATATCCTTAATTAGGGGATCCCAATCTCACCCAGACAGGGCCTCTCAGCCCCCAGAAATGAGACCTAGAGCAGAGCCCCCCGAGCCTGTGTCCTCTGATGATTCTGCGGATGACTCAGACATTACAGACCAGCCAGAGGCTCCTTTTTCCAATTATGAAGATTCAGATGCTGAAGAATCCATTCCAGCTGCCTCTCCACCAGAGGAATTCTCCTTTGGGGAAACCTTACATGCCATGAGAGAACAATTCCAATGGCAGGGACAAGATTTCTCAGATTCAAGCAAAAGGCTTAGGACTTTCCTGCACTTACCACAACATAGGCCCTTAGCTATACCTCCTGTCCTGTCTGTTGTGGACGATGCATTTAATGATGTCTGCACTGCACCTGATTCTTTACCTCCAGCCCCTGCCAAACCGGATAGATTTTACAGGGTGCCAGACACTCATCACCACCTATATAAGGCCCCACTTGCAGACCCCGAAACTATATCCCAGGGGCCTAAGGCAGTAGCCTCGACCACAGCAAAAAACCCTATTCCCTCTGAAAGGGAATCCAGGTCCTTAGAGAGATGGGGGAAAAAATTCTACACCTCTGCTACTCTCTCAGCTAGAGCTTTAAACTGTCAGTTTCACATGATCCAATACCAAGAGTTTATGCTTGATCAGTTAATTAAAAAGCTGTCCTCTGATGAATCTGTAGATAAGAAATATGTATTAGAAATGTTGAATAACATCCAACAGGTTAGTAACCATTCTTTAAAATGTGGCTATGATGCACTGGAGGCTTCATTTAGATCAGCCATGACGGGCACAGTGATAAGAAGGCATGCATGGTTGAAAGAACAGGTCTTACCGGATCATGTTAAAGCTAAGCTATTGGATGCTCCTATGGATAAGGCCAGTCTATTTGGGGAACCTGCCCAGCAGGTAATGAAGAAAATGGAAGAGAAGGCAAAATCTGTACAAACAGTTAAAGATTTCCTACAGGTTCAGCCCCAAGGTTTAGCAGGAACTGGCCTGCCAAAATTGGTCCTTTCCTGACTCCACAAGATCACAAAGGGGCAGGAACAGACGCTCTAGGGGCAGGAATCAATCCAGAGGAGGTGCCTACAGAGGACGACAGTGGCAAGGCAATAACCGAGGCACAGACACAACCACTGCCACTGCAACAGGACAAACACAGTGACTTGGCTCTGACTCCGCCTACCAGGGAGCAAATAGCAGCACCATTAGGTGGAAAGTTAGCCTTATTCTCGAAAAATTGGCACTATATCACAAAAGACAAGTGGATTTTGCAAACCATAGACCAAGGCTACCGGTTCCACTTCCACACTTTACCAGTAAAAAGAGGAATGCCAAACCTGCCCCCAAATCAAAAAATAGAAGCCCTGCACCAGATAGCGGAATTAATAAAGATGAGAGCTGTGGAAAGAGTGCCAATAACAGAACAGGGCAAAGGATTCTATTCCAGACTCTTCCTAGTACCAAGAAAAGAGAAAAACTGGAGACCTATTCTAGACCTGTCCATCTTAAACACATACATCATCGTCCCAAAATTCAAAATGCTGACCCTACAGCAACTTCTTCCCATGCTGGGCAAGGAGTGTTGGCTGGTAACTCTAGATCTCAAGGAGGCATACCTGCACATCCCCATTCGACCAAATTGCAGAAGATACCTCAGATTTCTTGCAGGATCAGAGCTTTATCAATTCTCAGCATTGCCCTTTGGCTTATCTACTGCGCCCAGAGTATTCACAAAATGCCTGGCATCAGTAATTGCTCACTGCAGACTACAGGGAATTCAAATTTATCCATACCTGGACGACTGCCTGTTACAAGCGGACAACAAAAGCAAGCTGACAACAGATTTACAAAGGGTCATTTACTTGCTACAAGCCCTGGGATACACAGTCAATTTATAAAAGTCAAGGCTGATACCATCCCAGACAAGAACCTTCTTGGGCGCGGAATTGGACACAGTAAAGCAAATGGCATTCCTAACTGCAGAAAAACAAAAAGAGCTCCCTCTTTACTTCTTGGCATTAACAAAGCAGAACAAACTAACAGCAAGAAAAGTTCTGCAGGCCTTGGGCTTCATGGCATCATGCATAATCTTGGTCCCACATGCCAGACTGCATATGAGAAAGTTACAGTGGTACCTAAAGAATTTATGGTCTCAACACAGGCACAGCTTAGAAACAGAAATACCACTAATCCCATGCTTGAAACAGGAGTTCCTATGGTGGGCTCGGGCATGCCAGTCAAACCCAGGCTTACCCTTCCACAACTTTCGAGCAAACCAAACCATCACAACGGACGCCTCAGACCTAGGATGGGGGGCACACATGCTGGACAAATGCGTACAAGGACTGTGGACTCAGGACCAGCTGCACCTGCACATAAACCAAAAAGAAATGCTGGCAGTAAAACTGACAATCTTAAAATTCAGACCATTCCTCAAAGAAGGACATTTGATGATAAGGACAGACAACACCACAGTCATGTGGTACATCAACAAACAGGGAGGCACTCATTCTTACCCCCTATGCAGAATGACTTTGGACCTTTGGAATCTGGCTCTCAGCTACAACATTCAGTTACAGGCAATATTTGTACCGGGAAAAGAGAACACCCTAGCAGACATTTTAAGCAGAACCACCTCGGATGCTCACGAATGGATGCTACACCCGGACATCTTCAAGGCCATCACAAACAAATGGGGAATGCCTCAAATAGATCTATTCGCTTCCCCACAAAATCACCAACTCAAAAAATTCTGCACAAGGACATTCCACCCACTTGCATGGAAGGTGGACTCTCTATCCTTCACCTGGAAAGGCCTGACAGCATATGCATTTCCACCTCTTCCCTTGATGCACAAGGTACTACTGAAAATCAAAGAGGAACGTCCAAGGATAATTCTGATAGCTCCGAACTGGCCAAGACAACACTGGTACGCATTGCTGAGGAGCATGTCACGGGAGAAAATGTGGTCAATAGCCCTGATGCCTCTGATGTTAACACAGAACAACTACAACATCATACATCCAAACCTAAAACCTTGCAACTGACTGCCTGGAACATCACATAGCAGTAACTAACCCAGACCTTTCACAAAGGGTTAAAGACATTATCCTTGAAGCCCGCAGACCTTCAACAAGAAGGAACTATGCAGGAAAATGGAAAAGGTTCGTCATTTGGAGTACTGAAAGAGGAAAAGATGTGTCGAACATAGATATTGCTAACATTCTGGAGTACTTGGCAGAGCTTCTACATACAGGCCTGTCCTATTCCTCCATCAAGATACATGCATCAGCAATTTCAGCAGAATACAGCTTTGATCCTCCTGTCTTTTCACATCCTCTACTCAGGCAGTTCCTCAGAGGGATCAAGAATGTAAAACCTCCTAGGAAACCACCATTACCAGCATGGGACTTGAATTTTGTACTAGAAAAGTTGACACTCCCTCCGTTTGAACCAGCAGCAACAGCAGATCTACAACACCTGTCATGGAAAACTGCTTTCCTACTGGCTATTACTTCAGCAAGGAGGGTTTGAACTACAGGCCTTAATGGCAGTGCAACCCTTCCTAATCTTCCATCAAGATAGGGTGTCCATGAGGACTAATCCTACATTTATGCCTAAGGTGGTATCCAGAGTGTCTTTAAACCAGGCAATCCACCTACCTACCTTCTTTCCCAATCCACAAAACAGAGGTGAAAGAATAATGCATACCTTGGATGTACATAGACAATTACGCTACTACCTGGACAGAACCAAAGGTAATAGAAAAACTGACCAGCTCTTTGTAGCCTATGCAACAGGAAGGGAAGGAAAAGCAATTTCCAAACAGACAATCTCCAAATGGATAGGAAATTGCATAAGATTCTGTTACTCCTACCATGGAAAACCAATTCCACAGAACATAAGACCTCACTCTACAAGGGCTACAGCCACTACCACAGCTTTCTTAAGAGGAGTGGCAACCAAGGACATTATTGAGGTGGCTACTTGGACCTCCGTGCATACATTTGCCAAGCATTATAATTTACCTCTGTATTCTAGATCCCGAGCAGGGTTTGCCACTGCTGTACTGCAAGGGATCCTGACTACACCATAAATTTTATTCCTCCTCCCCTAGTTGGCTATGGTATTCTACCCATTTGTTATGACTGCAGATGCATCCATGAAGGACATAGTACAGTTTTGTACCTACCATAAATGTAGATGTCCGAACTGGATAGCATCTGCAGTCAGGATTACCCTCCCTCCTTCCCCTCTGTGGTACTCCTAGGGTATTTACCCTCCTAATAGCTAGCTGGGGGGGGGAGTCTCTTATGGTGTATTTGTTTGTATATATGTACATACATGTTTACTTTGTGTTTGCCTTCTACTATTTTGGAAGCATTGGCATTTATCCAAAATTTAGCTTTCCAAGAGGGCAATTGGCATCTGGTGCAAGAAACACTGAGGAAAATGGCATCGGCTGATGCCTTTATACCCGAAGACCAGCAGAGATGACGTCGGGTGAAGTGCGACATCAGCCGAAGCCGGACCCAGACTTTGGAATCCGGCCGACCGAAGGGCTGCCTGACGACAGGACAACCCGTTTGTTATGACTGCAGATGCTATCCAGTTCGGACATCTACATTTATGGTAGGTACAAAACTGTAATTTTTACAGTCTTCCATTTATTCACTAATTTCACAGTTATTGCTAGTCTTCCTCATCATTTCCATCTCCCAACACCACACTGATTCAAGTTCAAGCTATTACTGATTCTTCTAGCCAGCTCCTAAGCTTTGTTTCTGTTTGTGTAGCATTTTGCTTTGGAACAATGGAAAAGTTTTCACTGGCAAACTCACTCTCTGAGCTTTGTTGTTGTCAGAAGAGAGAGAGAAGTTCTGTCCCCTTCTGCTCGCTGGCTCACTCTTTGTTGGATAACCTTTATTTCATCCTTAGTCTGTTATGCATCAAAAATGTCTTTGTTCCTTCAGGAAATAATATTCTGAAGATACCTGGTTGTCAGGATTCCCTGAGTACTAGGATAAGCTTGTCTCTTTTGCCTGGTGTACAGTGAATAATCATTATAATTTTCGAGAAACACATGGCTTTCCACTGTGTTTAATACTTTTTCATTTTGCTAGAAGTTTGTCAGGAGCAACTGTTTCTGTTGGTATGATTGCATCTTTACTTAATATAGGTCTTGGCTTTTTTTCTTATGACCGTATTTGGTGCATACGCACAATGTGCCCTTTGTTAGTAAATCCTGCTGTGGAACACTAGTTTTTTTGCTTATTTGTACTTCATAAAATTAATACAGTCTGTTCCTTGCTGCAAGGTAAAAGCACAAAACTATGAAGAAGTATTAAAAAAGTATAAAAAATATTTTGGCAGTAATTCTGTCCATAAAGTTCTTTAAATTTAGGAATTCTTCATATCCTCACAGACTCCACTTTCATGTGTACATCAACAAATGGGGAGGCACACACCTATATCTCTTACACTGGCTGACAATGGAGGTGCAGTACTTTGCTCAGGAGTTAGGGTTGACTGTCAGGATATTTTATATCCCTAATTAGGAGAACTTTCTAACCATCCATTTAATTCCAAAAGAGCTAGACCCTCTTGAATGGATTCTAGATAGGGATGTATTTCTGGATTTGGTCCATAGATGCGGTGTGCTAGAAGTAGACTTTTCTGCCTCTCAAGAAAACGGATAACTCAAAATGTTTTGCAATGAGAAAACAGTTAAATGAACCTGTGCAGCAGATGCCTTCCCGATAAACTGTACAGGCCTGTTTCTGCACACTTGTTTTCCTCTAGTCCTTCTCCTCTTTAGGATAATACAGAATATGGAGGAGGACAGGCCAGAAATGCTACTCATGGTTCCCCTTTTGTTGATATAGCACTGTATTTCCTCATATTGAGTATGGTAAGGAAAAGAGCTTGAACTGCTGCATCGTCATGTGAACCTCTCAACTCATAACAAGGGGCCACTTGTACATCCCATCCTGGTAGGGTTAAGAGCTTAGATGAGCTAGCTCTCATTCCTATTAGGCATGTCCTTTCTGAGGCTGTGCTTTCTGTCTTAAAGGAGGCTAGGAAGCGAAAATACAAAGGATGTTAATATGCAGCAAAATGGAAAAGATTCTGCCTTTGGTACCAGAGTAGTAGTTTGGATCCTAGTCGGACATTTATGTTCATGATACTCAAACAGCTGTCAAACCTTTACAGATCATGATTGTTTTATGCATCTTTGAAGGTGCACTTATCAACTCTTTCTGTAAAGAAAAGAGCTTGTACTGCTGTGTCATCATGTGAACCTCTCAACTCCATAACAAGGAACTGCTTGTACATCCCATCCTGAAGACTGTTGGGTTAAGAGCTTGGATGAGCTAGCTCTCATTCCTTTTATGGATGTGCCTTCTGTCTTAAAGGAGGCTAAGGATCCAAATACCAAGGATATCAATATGCAGCAAAATGGAAAAGATTCTGTCTTTGGTACTAGAAGAGTAGTTTGGATCCTAGTCAGACATTTATGTCCACGATACTCAAATAGCGGTCAAACCTTTACAAATCATGATTGTTTTTATGCATCGGTGAAGGTGCACTTATCAACTCTTTCAGCCTGTCTACTTGGAAGTCCCCTTTAGCCTTTGTTACCAGTAAAGAAAGTCCCTCATGGGGGGGGGGGGGGGGATGTCTGTATTTTCCTACGTTTGAAGCCCTAAGAAGGAACTCTCTCCACAATGGGATGTCAGTAATGCTCACCCTCTGAGCCAGCTGCTGCAGCATCCCAACAAGTACTTAAGCTGGAAAACTGTTTTTGTTGGCCATTTGTATATGTGAGATGGCACCTTGTGTAAATAACCCTGTTCAATCTTCTCAAGGATAGAGTTATCCTTAACACTAGTTGCACATTCATGCCCAAAATAGTGACAAATTTATCCCTAAAGCAGATCATTCACCTCCTTGTGTTTTACCGTGCCCCTCCCCCCCCATAAAACAATGGGGAAAGGATCTTGCATACTTTGGATGTACATAATTAAATTTTTTTCATTGAGCGGGCTATGCGAGAAAGGAAATCAGATCAGTTATTCATATCCTTTGCAATGATTCAGGCTTGTCACTTGACGGACAATATTTAAATAGCTAGCTCATTGCATCTGCTTCTCTTACCATGCCAGGACTGTAACAGGATATCTGAAGGCCCACCTGGAACCAGCACCTTTGGGGGGGGAGCAGCAAACAGGCCATTTCGGAAGCAGCTGAATGGTCATCTGTTCCCACATTTTTCAAGCACTATTACATGGACTTTACTTCTAGAGCTAGGGTACAATTTGCTACAGCCATCCTACAGGGATTGCTACAGCCAGCACATTCTCAGGGTCAGATCCCTTTGGACAGTGTCATCTGGGAATCTTTCCAAGTGTTATACTGCAGTAGTGCACTCTGTGAACATACCACAGTTGTTAGAAATTCATAACTGTAAGCATTCAAGTATTTTCACTGTGGCAGTAACATTTCCCTTTGTTTGAGCCTCTTTTTCCTTTCCCCTGGGCATTCTGATCTTGGTACATTGCTGACCTTACAAGAACCCTGCCTTCCTTACGGTGACCTAGACAGATTTGTGGGTTCTTCTGGTTGGGATATCATTCCTGGGGAATATTTCACCTAGAAGGCTGATGCTGTAGTCTCAGCCAGGATCCCTGAAGGTTGGCTGTGTAAGCAAGAACTAAAGATGTTATGGAAAGCTATTCCTCTTGTACCACAAATATGCTGATGTCCTGTGGGAGGTTGACCACCCAGCCTAGAGTGGTAAATGTTTACTCTGTCTTTTGTGGGTGAGAGCTGGGTGAAAGATTTTCTTCTTACAAGACTCTAGGTCTGAATAGATTTGGGACTTTAACATCAGTCTAATTTGGTAAATGAGCAAGTGCTGTTTCAGTTTTATGGGTATCTTCCTCTGATTTTTTTGTTTTGTTTTTTGAGGAGGGATTGTTAGTAAGCACCTTCCTGGTCATTGCTTTGAGATCTTTTGCATTGTTGGAGGCCTATAACTAAGCCGGTTTCAGTTTCTGCTCTTTGGCGGTTTCCATATTTGGTTCCGGAATGGTAAGCCAAGTGTCTCATTGGTGAGTAGTTGGGTACTCCTCTTGAAGAGGTCTGCCTTTCCTCACTCCTGGAAGAACATTTTGCCCTCTTTTCTTCTCCCTGGAGATGAACTCCTGAAAGAGGCTTGTAGATCTTGCTTTTCTTGCATGATATTTTTTGGCAGGGAGTTCTTTCATTCCTGTTCTCATGTGGTCTTCATCAATTGGCTTGGTTCTTAGGGCTTACAGGAGGGGATATTTGATGCCCTCTTCCTGTCCAGTTGATTCTGTGAAGGGTGCCATTTATTTTGACCTCTTGAGAGCTTAGGGTAAGGGAGGAACACCTATCCTCCATTCCTCTCTCTCTCTCTCTGTCTGACATCTGCATTGGCACCATTTGGTAAGTAGGGATATCCTCCTCTTCTTGTGAGGTTGTGTACAGCGCTGTGATAGACATTTGATCTGTTCCTGGCACACCCTACCCTTGTTGGGTGATTGGGGTGCCTTTTGCTTCCCCTGGATGGTGATTAATTCTGCTTGGGGGGTCCTACTCTTTGAGAGGACTTCAGGCTTGCCCACTACCCTGTGGAGAGGCTGTCTTATTGGTGTTTATATTTAAGATAAGTTTCTTGTCTACAACTGTGGAGTTGGCCCTTTTGATGGACTTCCCAGGATTTAGCTTTTATGTTGGTCCTTATCATTTTGGTTTTAATATATGGGATTCTGCCCAGCCTGAAGACCATTATGGTTGTATGCGTACTTACACAACATGTGCATTCCTGCTATGTTAAATTGTCTAAGAATATAAACCTTCTTGATTATTCAGAGATTCCTTTCCTTCATTTCTCCTGGATTGATGGTCTTCTAAGCTGTCCTCAGCTGTGAATTTCCTACAAATCTATCAAGTTTATGCTTGTAAGTGAGTTAACAGCAGTGATGATACAGATCTACACTGGTTTTCTTGATTTGCAGGTAGGTAATCATTGGTGAACAGGTGTGCTTTGAAGTGGATTTTGGTTATATAGTAGATATGTTGTAGCATGACTGGCATTATCACTTCTTACAGATATTTTCCAAAAATGATAGCACTACCAGCACACTGTTTCTACAGATAACTTACAAAAAGATACCAGCACAGCTCTGTAGCTTTAAGGAACTTGAGCCCTGACTATCATCCAGATAACCAAAGTATAGTTAGCAGCTTTAGAGTGAAAGACCTAGGTGGGGAAGGGTGAGAATTAGTGGCTGCTGACAGCTTGCCAGTCCTTGGGGGGGGGGGGGGGGGATTGCCTCTGGATCCCTACTTATGTGACAGAGAGAGCATTTGGTGTTGAACCAGCAGAGTTTCATAGTTTCATAGTATAGTACTAGGCTATCTGCCCTGGGGCATTTGTAAGCCTAGCCATAGTGATGTGGCTTTTGCCACCCCATGAAATGGTACAAAAAATGTACAGAATAAATTTAGAATACTGTGCCTCTGTCTAGTAGTGTCACAATGAAGGTCCCCTTATATAATAGAATTAGTTTACTATGCCCCTGTCTAGCAGTGACACAGATGTGACCCCTGGGGTAAACTTACGATCTCCCATCCACTCATCAAGATTTCTCTTGAAGGGAGTCAGTGAGGGGCTCTGCCTAATACGAACTGGGATCTTGTTCCAAAGCATGGGAAGCCTCTGGGTTATGAATTTATCCCTCCAGCATGTCCTATTCATACTTGTGCCGAGGTTTAAGTCTTTAGCTCTCGTGGTCCTGATGGATTTGGATTTTTTAAGGTGGAGCATGTCCATCAGATCCTGATTGGACATGGCCTTGTACGTCAGGCAGAGATCACCTCTGAGCAGGCGGTATGCTACTGAATAGAGCTGAAGTTTCTTTAGTCTGGCAGAATAAGACATATGTTGAAGACCCTTGATCCTCTTGGTGAGGTACTTTTGTGTTCTCTCCAGCTGTTGCAAATGCCGGGTGAGGTACATACCAAATGGGGCATTGTACTCAATCATGGGTCTGATGAGGGATGAGTATAGGGTACAATGACATCCTTGGATCTGGATGTGAATCCCTTCATGATGAGGTGTGCAAGGTAGAATGTTTTTCTAACCACTTTGGCAACGTGGGTGTCAAATGAGAGGTCGTTGTCGACTTGGGTCCCTAGGTCTCTGATTACTTTTTCCGTACTCAGTGGGTTGCTGTCTATGTGATAATTTGTGGGTACTTTGTTTTTCCCAAAGGGGATGACTATACATTTTTTGGCATTTAGTTTAAGGCCGTGACTCCGGCACCAGTTGTCCGTTTCTGTGAGGCCTTTTTGTAGGATGTGTGTGTCTGCTGGTGTATCGACTATGGCGCCTAGTTTGCAGTCATCTGCGAACTTTGTCATCCACAGCCCTCCCATGTTTGCTTTAACATCTGAGAAATAAATGCCGAACAAGAGGGGTCCCAAGACAGATCCCTGTGGGACACCACTTGTGACTGGCTTTGAGTCTGACATTGCTCCAGCGATTTTAACTTTATGGGTTCTGTCCTTTTAGCCAGTTTGCAACCCATCTAGTGACATAAGGGTTTACTTTTAAGCTGTTGAGCTTATCTATGATGCCTGAGTGGGGTATTGTGTCGAAGGCCTTAGCCAAGTCCAGGTATGCTGTATGGACTGCTTTGCCATCATCAATGGCTCTAGTGACTGTTTCGAAAAAGTCAACCAGGTTTAAAAGGCAGGATCTGCCCTTTGCAAAGCCGAACTGGGTGGGGTCATGTGTCTGTAGGTCCCCCTATGTCTCTGTTTATGAGTTCCATAATGATTCTTTCCATAGCTTTGCAGACCAGGCTGGTTAAGCTTATAGGGTGGTAGTTTCCAGGGTCTGTAGAGGCACACCCCTTGTGGAGTGGGACCACTGTTGCTGTACGCCAGTGTTCAGGTACATATCCCGAAGTAAGGCTAAGGTTAAATAGCATTTTTATGTGTGGGTTTAGCTCCTCTTGGAGTTCATGTAACACGGGATACCGTCCGGTCCCATTGATGCTGTGTTTTTCGCTTTGTTTAGGGCGGTTCTCACTTGGACATCTGAGATGACAGGGAGATTACATTCAGCTGGGATAAGTATTTCTTCTTTTGGGGGTGAAGGAGAGGAGAAATTTGCACTGAACCTGTCAGCCAGAATGTTGGCAATATCTGTGGGTTCAGTGTATTTTTTGTTGTTGTGAACCAACTCTGAGCATATCTGAGGGTTTCCGCCCAGGTTTCTAACATAGCTGAAGAAGGCTTTGTGGATGTTCATCGTGCATACAGCTGCAGTAATCACATATGGGTTTTCTGCCGTCAGGCGGTCCCTCGGTCGGCCGAATTCCAAAGTCTTGGTCCGGCGTTGGTTGTCGTCGCTTTCTCTTCTGACGTCAGTGAGGCCAGAGTATATAAGACACAGCCGACGCCATGTTCTCCTGTCTTTTTTGCCGCGCGGTGCCCGAAGCAGAAGCAGTTCGCAAGTGCCGGTCGGCCAGCTCCTGAATTACGAAAATTTTGGAAACCGAAGTCTTCATTAAAGCTAAGTACCCCGTTGGGGAAACTTTTCTTGCCTCAGACCGATGTCAGAAAAAGTTAATAATTGTATTTCTTGTGGGAAGCAAATACCGCATAAGGATTTCCATTCCCTCTGCATACCTTGTTTAGGCTCAGACCACGATGTCTCGGGCTGTCGCTTTTGCGCTACCTTCAATAAACGCACTATTAAGCATCGGGCGGAGTTCGCCCAACACTATTTTGGTAAAGCCTTTGATTATAAAATGTCGTCGGACACTCTGACTACCGTTTTGTCCAAAAAACGCAAGGAAAAGGACTGACACGCGAGGCCCGCGGTCCTCGCCGACACCACGCCAAAACAGGCTACACGTGGTCCGGTTCTCAGCGAGACGCCTTTGCAGTTCCTGACTACCGACGACACTCCTTTGGCGGTGTCCTCTGTACCCGAGACCGCTGGGACCTCGGCCCTTTCCCAGACTACAACCACCAAAGCCTTTGCTAATGTTGAGCCTACTAATGTGGACAGGTCCATCTCCACCCATGGTGTCTTTAGACCCTCATCTTCTTTTTCTGTTAAGGCCTTTACAAAATCCAAAGCAGCCAGGCATCCCAAGAGGCCTGTTGCACAGGGCCCATCTCCAGGTCCCATGCCTAAGAAACAGATGCTTAAAATGGCTGAGGATTTAATCACTCTTATCAGAGGTTCTCAACCCCGTCCAGACAAGAGACCCAGAGTGGAGGAAGATTCTCCCTCTTCTGATCAGGGATCCATTTTATCAGAACAATCTGATGCAGAGGAACACTCTTACTCACCTTTTGAGGATTCGGATGCAGAGCAGTCCATCCCTTCTGTATCCCCTCCTGAGGATTTTTCCTTTGGGGAAACCTTACACACCTTGAGGGAACACTTCCATTGGGAAGGCCAAGACTTTTCAGATTCCAAGAAAAGACTTGGGGAATTTCTTTTGTTACCTCAACACAGACCTCTGGCGATACCCCCTGTTTTGGACATACTTGATGATGTTTATTCGGAGGCTTGCCTTAACCCGGATTCTCTGCCTCCTGCACTAGTCAATCCTGATAGGTATTACAGAGTACCCAACTCTCACCAATTTCTTTTCAAAAGCCATAATGCGGACCCTGAAACCATTTCACAAGGCCCCAAGGGATTGAAGGCCTCCACTGCCAAGAATCCACTTCCTGCAGAAAGGGAGTCAAGATCTTTAGAAAGGTGGGGAAAAAAGGTATATACCTCGGCCACCCTAGCCATGAGGGCCTTAAATTGTCAGTTTCATATGCTTAAATATCAACAGTTTCTGTTATCACAGTTAAGGAATAAAATGTCTCAACCTGAACAACCAGATTTAAAGGAGTTACAGGATATGATGCATAGTGCAGAGCAAGTGGGTAAACACACTTTACAATGTGGTTATGATGCCCTAGAGGCTTCAAGTAGAGCGGCTGCTACAGGATCAGTCATTCGCAGACATGCCTGGCTTAGAGAACAAAACTTGCCTGATCATGTGAAAGCTAAACTTCTAGATGCTCCTTTACAAAAGGATGTGCTGTTTGGTACTAAGCTGAGGAGATTCTGCGGAAAATGGAAGAAAAAGCCAAATCTATGCAAACTGTCAAAGCCTTTTTACAGGTCCAACCACCACGTTTTAGCAGAAATTGGCCTTCAAAAAACTGGTTATTTCCAGCCACTGACAAGCCCCAAAGAGGTAGATACAGACGCACAAGGGGCAGAGGGCAATCACAAGGATCATATAGAGGACGACAATGGCAAACTCCAGCACCAAGAGGTGGTGAGGACAGTGCACAACAATACAGGAAGCAAACCCAATGACTCCCTCATTTCCATGCCAAGCACGTCTAAGCTGGCAGCACCTTTGGGAGGGAAGCTAGCATTATTTGCAGGCAATTGGCATATTGTCACAACAGACAAATGGATCCTGGACATTATAAACAGAGGCTACAAATTTCATTTTCACACTCTTCCAAAAATGAGAGGCATGCCAAACCTGCCACAGAATCAAAGGGCAGAGGCACAACTACAAATTTCAAAGCTCATAAGCATGAGAGCTATTCAAGAGGTACCTGCTCACGAACAAGGTCAAGGTTTTTATTCAAGACTTTTCTGGTACCAAGGAAAGGAACCGACTGGAGACCCATTTTGGACTTATCCATCCTAAACACATTTCTACTGCACCAAAATTCAAGATGCTCACATTACAGCAACTTCTTCCCATGCTGGGCAAGGAGTTTTGGCTGGTAACATTGGACCTCAAGGAGGCATACCTGCATGTCCCAATCAGACAAAGCTGCAGAAGATACCTCAGATTTCTTGCAGGTTCAATCCACTATCAATTCTCTGCATTGCCCTTTGGCTTATCTACTGCGCCCAGAGTATTCACAAAGTGCCTGGCATCAGTGATTGCCTACTGCAGACTTCAAGGGATACAAATTTACCCTTATTTGGACGACTGCCTGATCCAAGCGGACAGCAAACACATACTTCTGGAACATCTGGCATATGTGACACAGTTACTGCATTCTCTGGGATACACAATCAACAAAGAGAAATCAAGGCTAACACCATCTCAGAAAATAACTTTCCTGGGTGCCAACTTGGACACAAACACCCAGATGGCCTATCCTACGCCAGAAAAACAGGGGCAACTATCTCAGTACTTCAAAATACTAGCAATAAGTACCAGGCTTACTGCAAGGAAAATCCTGCAGGCTCTGGGATTCATGGCATCCTGCATTCTTTTAATCCCATTTGCAAAGCTGCATATGAGGAAACTTCAGTGGTACCTAAAAAACCTATGGTCTCAACACAGTCACAGTTTGGAAACAATACTACCAATAATCCCATGTTTACAAAAGGAATTTCTATGGTGGGCCCAAGCATGTCAAACAAACACAGGCCTCCCATTCTGCAAGCCTCAAGCAGAGCAAGCTATCACAACAGACGCCTCAGATTACTCTTGGGGGGCGCACATGACGGACAGGTGCATCCAGGGCAAATGGTCCCAAAAGGAAAAGCACCTTCACATCAATCAAAAAGAAATGCTAGCAGTAATAAATGCAATTACAGCTTTCAAGGACTTCCTGCATCCAGGACAATTACTGATAAGAACAGACAACACCACAGTAATGTGGTACATAAACAAACAAGGAGGAACACATTCATACCCCTTGTGCAGACTAGCCATGACTCTTTGGAACTTGGTTCTGGAATGGCAAATCGAACTTCAAGCACAGTACCTGCCAGGATTGGAAAACACGCTGGCAGACAAATTAAGCAGAAATATGACAGATCCACACGAATGGAAGTTACATCCTCAGGTGTTTGCAGAAATAACCAAAATGTGGGGGAGGCGAGACATAGATCTTTTTGCCTCCCACAGGAATCATCAATTGGAAAAGTTTTGTTCAAGGACCTTCCATCCAAGGGCCTGGAGAGTGGACGCCCTCTCATTCAGTTGGACAGCATGGACAGTTTACGCATTCCCACCTCTGCCTCTTCTGCCCAAGGTACTTTTGAAAGCAAGAGCAGACAGACCGAAGATGATACTGATTGCTCCAGATTGGCCAAGGCAACACTGGTACCCACTGCTGAGGAGCCTAACACATACTCCTCCCTGGTCCCTGCCTCTAATGCCTCTTCTGCTGACTCAGCACAGCTACAAAACTCTTCACAGTCAGCTGAAAACACTCAATCTCGCAGCGTGGAAAATTCCTTAACACCACAACAGACCCTGCTCTCCAAGGAGGTGCAGGATGTCATTTTGGAGGCCAGAAGGCCATCCACTAGAAAAGCTTACTCCGCAAAATGGAAGCGGTTTTGCTCATGGAATGAGAAAAAAGGCCAGGACCCTAGTAAACTGAACTTGCCTCGGGTATTACAGTATCTAGCTGAGCTACTGAACAGTGGACTTTCATTTTCTTCCATAAAAATCCATGCCTCAGCCATTTCTGCAGAATTCAACACGGATCCTCCTTTATTTTCTCACCTACTCTTACGACAGTTCCTCAGAGGGGCTAAGAATATAAGACCACCAAGGAAGCAACCAATACCAGCTTGGGATCTTAATTACATACTAGAAAAATTAACATTGCCTCCTTTTGAACCAGCTGCCTCAACAGATTTGCAATATTTGTCCTGGAAAACTGCCTTCCTTCTGGCTATCACTTCAGCTTGTAGAGTTTCGGAGCTACAGGCTCTCATGGCGGTGCAGCCCTTTCTCATTTTTCATCAGGACAGGGTTTCCCTTCGTACCAACCCATCTTTTATGCCTAAAGTGGTATCCAGGTTAGCTTTAAATCAAGCCATACACCTTCCTACCTTTTATCCCAATCCTCAAAACAAAGGGGAAAGGCTGCTACATTCTTTAGACATCCATAGGCAGCTACGTTACTATTTGGACAGAACAAAGTCCTTCAGGAAATCAGAACAACTCTTTGTATCCTATGCTGTAGGGGCTCAAGGGAAGCCAGTTTCCAAGCAGACTATCCCAAAGTGGATAGGCCACTGCATACGGTTTTGTTATTCCTATCATGGGAAATCTGTTCCTACAGGTATCAGATCACACTCCACCAGGGCCACAGCTACTTCTACAGCCTTCCTCAGAGGGGTTCCTACCAAAGATATTTTGGAGGCAGCCACTTGGAGTTCTGTACATACCTTCACAAAACACTACCACCTGCCTTTATATTCCAGAACAAGAGCAGGCTTTGCCACTGCTGTTTTGCAGGGCATTCTGGCTCAACCCAGTTCCTCTTAGTACCTACCACCCTGTGCGTAGCTTTGGGACTCTACCCATATGTGATTACTGCAGCTATATGCACGACGAACATAGTACAGTTTTGTACCTACCATAAATGTAGATGTTCGAGTGCTAATACAGCTGCAGTACAGGTTTCCCTCCCTCCTTCCCCACTTGGTAAAGGCATGGGGCTTCCTCACTGGGTTATCCTTCTATGGTTTATTTGCTTGCATATACTGATTTTGGATTATTTTGCATTGCTTGTATAATCTTATAAGCATAATTTATGTATTGCCTTCCTTTTGGGGGGCACCTGACATCTGGGGCAAGAAAGACTGGAGAACATGGCGTCGGCTGTGTCTTATATACTCTGGCCTCACTGATGTCAGAAGAGAAAGCGACGACAACCGACGCCGGACCAAGACTTTGGAATTCGGCCGACCGAGGGACCGCCTGACGGCAGAAAACCCATATGTGATTACTGCAGCTGTATTAGCACTCGAACATCTACATTTATGGTAGGTACAAAACTGTACTTTATCTTTAGTGTCCTTAGCGATTTTTCTCTCAAAGTTGGCCTTGGATGTTTTTATGAGAGAACGTAGTTTTCTGCTAATGTTGATCAGAGATGTCTTCCCTTCATGGGATTTTGCTCTGACGTGCAGTAGCTTCCTTCTTTTGTTATACAATTTGTTTATGGCTGAGGTCCACCAGACAGGACGCTTACCTTTGGTGGAGAGGGACTTGGATTTGTTTGGGATTGCATGATCCATGCATTCTTGGAGATGTCCATAAAAAGCATTTGTGAAGGATTCGGCATTGTGGGATGTGGTATCCACTGGCACAGTGGGCTTAAAGGATACCATCTCAGTCTTAAGAAGAGTGAAGTCTGCTTTTGAGAAGTTTTTCACTGTGGTCTTTTGTGCTGGGGGTGGAGGTGAGATATGTATATCCAGGGTGATTAGTTTGTGGTCAGATCTCACTAGTGAGGGGTATACTTCCGGTGTGGAGCATTTTGTCCCCATGTTTGTGATGATCAGGTCTAGTATATTATCTCCCCTAGTGGGAGAGGTGACTAGTTGTTCCAGTGCATTTGAATTTATGAATTTCAGGAACCTTTGGGTAGGGTATTAGGGCTAGAATAATGTACCCAATCTATGTTTGGGTAGTTGAAGTCTCCCAGTATGATGGTATTTTGTGATACATTCATATCCTCCAGTGTCTTCAGGAAGGCTGAGTGGGGTTCTTGAGATTGGGAGGGTGGTCTGTAACATGCTACCAGTTGTATAGCAGTTTTGCCTATGGTTAGTTGCACCTGTATGGTCTCTGATGCTTCATGTGTTGCTACTAACCTGGAGGTGTGGGTGTCCTTGATGAATATGGACACTCCCCCTCCCTTTGTGGTTCGGCCCGGGTTTTGGGGCCGAAAAGCATGTTGCTCCTTGCAAATTCGCTGGCTGGCTGGGTGGGGTTTTTTGTTTGTTTCTATACATTTCCTTTTTGTAGTTCATTGTTTTGTCTGTATTTCGGTTTCAGATCATACCCGTGTAAGTTGGCTTACATCCCCTAGAGTCTCTGAGGTGCTATAGTCAGACTATTTTAAATATACTTTGCAGTAGTTTATGATCTGTTTTTTATCTGATCTTTATATAGACATGTTTTTGACAGTTTTGTCCGTTTACTATTGCTAACCGTTCTTTTTTGCCTTAGAATAGTAGCCTGTCTTGCTTTACCAGTTCAGATCTTAACTTTAGCCAAAAAAATAACACAAAAATAATTTCTTTATTCTGACCCTCTTTTCCCCAATCCTGTTGATTTGTTTGATTTAAAACTTAACTTTGCCTGTCTAATCTGGAATGTGTAAACTTTCTAGCCTTTCATCTACATTATATGTCAGACTAATCCTCAGTTTATCTTTTGTTTTACAAAGAGGTCATTGAAGTTTTGTTTGAACACTGTGTAGATACCTTTCATGGTTCTGGAAATATGCATCTCTCTCTTCTTTTTTCTTCTCCACCTTGTGAAAAATATATTGAAAAAATTAAGTTGCACCTATTGCTATGCATATGTGATTAGACATGCCAATCTAAAATTTGATAGTCTACTGCAATTCTTAATTCATACAAGATCTATATCCTCATGATACAGTAAACTCTCAGTTAACCGGCACCCATGGGGATTGGTAGATTCCAGATAAGTGCAGGTTCTGGTTGCTTGAGAGTTACTATTAAAAAATAGACCTCGCAAATACTGTACCCTATACTATACCATACTATAAACACTGTATTGATTTGATTTTAATATTAAAATACAGTAATTAAAAGCTTGGTTGCAATAATAATATTGTAAACTTATATTTCCGCTAGAAAGTGTGGCGGTTTTCAGTGGCATGATGAGTGGATTGGAATTGAATGAATTGAAGAGAGAGTGTGTTTGAATGGATGTATGAAAGCAGAAGCGACTGAGAAAGTGGAGAGATGTATGAAAGCTGAAGAAGGTGTGTGAGAGATCAGAGAGAGAATGTGCAATCTGATGCAAACTGAGTGAGTATGGAGCGAGTGTTGACATTCGATTTGACTTGTTTGGCTTGACTTGTTCTCAGGTTGGGGAGAGAGGGACATGTATTTGTGTCTTCCTTTTTATAACTTTAAAACTTTAAAAATGTAAGGTATGTTCATATTGTACTGTATTTCTTCGTTTGTTTTTTTTTTTTGGTTGCTTGAGTTTTGGTTAACAGAGTTTACTGTAATAGGAAAATACGGATTTACTCAGTCTTAAACTTCTTTTATGTAAAGTCATAATAGCTTATGTGAAAAAGAATTTTTATGAACCTGGAGATTTTACTTGGGCTTAGCAAAACACAGAAAGTTATTGAGAAAGGTTTCAATGAGGTATAAGTTTGGTTTGCACATTACAATAACCATTTTTCATTTAGAGACAGCCCTATAGTGGTGCTGCACCATGAAGGGCTTTCTTTGTGGACTCTACTGCTACCATTAATAAGGCATTCTTGAGGAGCAGCCTGTGTTAATTCTCTGTGTGTCTGCACACAGAAATGTGTGTGATAAGTCATTTACACAGCTCAGCTGTGTATGTCACTTCTGACTGCAATGTTGTTGAACATGTCCAAAAGCTTGTTTTTATCCATTCCATTAGAAGTAAGTGCAAGGGAGTTTAGTGGACAGGTGATGCTGGTCATATGTGTGTATGAGTGTGTGCATGTTTGAGTATATATCACTGTACCATCCGTGGTGCCAAGGCTGAGGAGATTCTGGAGAAGGGACTTAAGGTCCGTGAATATATATGCAGTGGACCGAGTGGATTTAGGTACATGCACATAGAGAGGTGTGTGCATATCTTATGGCCAAAAGAGACCATTAAGTAAATACATCACCCAGCATTGGTGGAAAACTGTCATTGCCTTCCATTAAGTAGATTTTCTCCACATTCCTGGTGAAAATTTGTGATCACCCATCCTGTAACCCTTAATGATTTTAAAGGTTGCTAGGGAACTGTTGCTGTCTGCCTGGATGGTCACAGTAGGGAGGGTTAGTTAAGGGATAGATAGAGAAGATGTGTGTGTATTGGTGGGGTGAATGGTTAAGTGTGTCTGTGAGTGTGATCAAGTGAGGGGAATGTGTTTATGCATGCATGTGTGTGTGTGTGTGTGTGGGGGGGGGGGGCATTGTCGCACCTCCAGACTTCCATAGACTAACAGCTAATTCCTGCAGTACTGGGGCCGGGGGAACATAACACCCGGGATAACTATTTACATCATGCCTTAAAGGCATTTACACAGGTAAAAGTACACTGAAAGCCCAATGAAAGACATGGGCCAGGGGGAACACTAGACACCAGGGATAACTCTTTGTATCCTGCCTAAAAGGCACTTAAAAAGATTCAAACTCTCTACACCTTCCCTCCCTCGCCCTGACACACATCTCTTCAGCAGTGTGTGAGCTCTCTGTGACATCACTAGACACCAGGGGTAATCCTAACATTTTACACAAACTTTTGAAAAAAAATTGAAGTAAAAGGGCGGCTGAGTTTCAAACTGTGTACCCTGAGACAGTAAGCAGGAGCCTTAACTCTCTCCACTAACTTAGGAATTAGTGTTGGAGAGTATTTTTTACATAAGAAGTAAGAAACTCTAATGCCTGGCATTATTCATTGATTGCAATAGTGTGCAAGTTAAAATGGGACAGGACATCTACAGAGGGCAACAAGAGGAGTGTTTTCTAAAGTCAGGGCTGTTGTGAGGTGGTGCCTCCATGTAAGAGGCTGCTGCTGAGTGGAACAATAGACAACACCAGGGAGAATTTTAAACCATTACTTGAACTAAATGAAAAAGTTAATAGAGCAACAAGTCTAGCATCACAGTGCACTTTACAAATAAGAATTATTTACTGAATGTAGGGAACTATGATTTACATGGCAGGGATAAGTAGTAAGGTACATCAGGGATGTCCTGTACACTAAGATAAAGTAAGAGGTATGTTGATTTTTGTTTGAATGTGTGCATGTGTATGAGAGTGAATGGGGGGTGCCTGTGTCAGCATAATGCATGGACTGTGTCAGTGTTGACTGCTCCAGGAAAGTGCTGATTTCCACCTGTGGTAGTTACGGGCAATTTAGAGGCTTGCAAATTAGTCAATAATGAGGTCTTTCCTCATTGCAGCTAAACATGTCTCTGAAACATTCCCTTTTGGTTGCAGATCTTACCTCTGTGGGTGGAGTTTTTGAATCCCTGGGACAGTCTCAAAGTATGCTTATAATTTTTTCTTTCCCTGTGTAAGACTACTGAACTAAATCTAGTAGTGCACTGTTACCCAGAATGTAGTTATTCATAGTCAGTAACAGTGTCTGTTGCATCTAAGTTTGAGGGTATGTTTTATACCTTTTTATGTAGCTTTGTTAGGTTTCGTCTGTGCATCCCAGTTAGACTTTCACAATTTTAGTGTACAGTTGTGTAACTCACAAGTTAATAATTTCCTTCATTGAGTTAGCAAAGACAGTACACAAGACTAAAAAATGCTTGCTGCCAATGGACTAAAAAAAAAAGAGGCACCATGCATGTGGAATGCAAAACTCATCACAGCTTTAAAAAAATCAGAATAGTCTTCATTTTAGTTTCAGTGGGTATGCAGTATATAATTAAAAAAACAATTATTTTGTAAATATCTAGTGCCCTTAGATGCACTCAGAAAAAACATTTTCCTTTCCAACGCATTTCCCAGAACAAACCAAACATTTTCATATACTGTTTTGCAATCTTAAGTACTTATTCATCACAATAATGCAAATGCATACTGCAAATCATATTACCTAATAATGTTCATATGTGATGTCTGCAGGCATAAGAAAGGATATCTTAAATATTTTTAAACCTTTGTTATGCTAGAAGTAGCATTAGTGACCAAATTATGTAATCCTGTAATTTAAATTATCTGCTGAAAACTCATGAAAAAATAAACCTTCGTTGGTCATTGTGTAGTCACACGTGTGAAATTATTTTTTGAATCATAAGCATTAAGAAGTGCTCCATGAAATTTGCATTATTAAAAACACAGTACCTATATCAATATTGTAAGCTTCAAATGTCCCATTTTTAAGAACCAATCAACCCTCACCGTAGCTGTCAACCTTCTGTCTCCAAAATGTGGAACAAATGGGCAAAATTTGGAACACTTGCTAATAGCTTACTAACAGCTTCAACTTGGAAGTTCACAGATCATTAAATGAGCTAATATGTACTTATAATAAAAAGTTACTTTGATGAATTAATATGATTCAGTATGACTTAACATTGATATTGATTATAAAAGCACCTAACAGTGAATGTTTGACAGACCCTTTAAATGTGGAACTGCAAAGAACACAGACTTTTAACATTCCTTGTAATGAGGTACACTTGTGAGGTATTTCCGTGACAGAATATCATATAGTAAATAAAGCAGTTTTATTCTGTAACTGTGTGTGTGTCCACACGCACACAGGCATGAACCGTCTCATATCTAATATATACTCTGTATGCACAGAAGTAAATTTTCTTGTGTATGTCTTTTAAAATCAAGCAGAAGTTATTCAGTTTTACATTATAGCATGCTAAGTGAACATTCTTTAATGTCGAGATGTCATGCAAGATAGATGCATAAGATAGAATAATCACTTATTTTCTTTTTCCCTTTGAACCAGAGACTAAACTAAATAAATGCCTGTTGTGTAAGCTCTCCCTGCAGTTCTGAATTGTTTCCTTTGGCAAAGAGCCCACTGCATTTTAATTGTCATTCTAGAATACCTTACATCTAGCATCAGTATTCATTTTCTCATGCTAGCAAAATTTTAATTTTATCTGTTATCTCCCCCTTGATATCACTATTTTATAACAACAAAGGAATATCACAAGGGAAAGACATTTAAGATGAGGTGTCTTATTGGTGTCATTTTGTTTTTTAAAACAAATCATCCACCATCTTTTCTTTTTGAGAACAATTTGACTGTCAAGACATCTAGTGTTGCATAAATCATCTAGCATGTAGGAAGAAGATGTAGTTAGATTACCCAGATGTAAGCCTGAAAAATGAAAACTCTGAAAGCATCTTGTCAAAAGTTACTCATGGTCTCTCTGACTTTTCTCAGAAGGTAAGTGTAAGCAGAAACATCTGGTGCTTGTTACTGGTAGTATATAACTCATGTCAGTTGTACAGTTTCTAAAGAAAGAAAAAAAAAGAGAATAATTTTTATTTCACATAAACATTACACACACACACACACACACACACACACACACACACACACACACACACACATCAGTTGCTGAAACCTACTAGTCATTTGTATGCTGTAGCAGCAGACACTGTGTATGTGAATGCACATGCTGCCACACTCCACACTCAGACATTTATTTACATTTGTTGACCGGGAATGTCCGACTGGAAGCAGGTCCATTTTCAGCAGAGGCCCGGGGAGAAAAGCTCCACAAATTAAAATATTACAGACATAGTTTCAGATGAAAAATCCTAGCAATTAAAATATTACAAACATAGTTACAGATGAAGAACATCGTACATTCAGTAGATAACTAGCATCTGTTCCATCCACAAAGTCATAGCAGATATTAACAATTGTTACAATAAGAAGTTACTGCTGTATAATAAGTAGATAGGCATGGAAGTATCAGAGCTTGCTGTAATCACAGGTAGTTTGTGGGGTGGAAGAGAGGTAGTGGATAGATGGAGTGGGAGAAGTTAGAGGGGAGAGTTACAAGGGCATAGCCAGCATGTTTTTAGGTGCGCTTTAAGTAAAGCTTTGAAGTGGGTGCATGATGGTACAGATGTTATTGTGGGGGGAGGGTGTTCCATAATTGGGCTGTAGCACTGGAGAATAGTGCTTCTCCAACATTGTTATTGGCACTAGTAACCTGTAATTGATTTTTGTTGCTGGATCGTAGTGGTCTGGTGGTGAGATAGGGTTGGAGTAGATAGTGGCGGGATTTTATTTAGATCACATTTCCTTAGGTTGGTATATATTGGAGAGGCATAAAGTAGGGTGGAGATAAGATGCGAATTTGCAACTGAAATCCTAGCTGCTTTGGTGAGGAGTTGCTTATTTCTGTATAAGGTTCCTAGTTTTTTGTGGACATTTTTTATGGTCATGGATATGTGAATGTCAAATTTGAGATTGTTCTCTATTTCAACTCCTAGCAATTTGGTGTGATCTATTGGGTGGATAGTGGTGTTGTCTTTTGCTGTGATGTTAAAGTGAGAGTTGTTTTGAGTATGTTTGGTGGGTTCGAAGATGAGGAGTTTAGTTTTGTTTGGGTTGAGTATTAACTGGGCATCCGGATAGCCAAGTTTCAACAGAGGAAAAGGCATCCTCTGTGACTTTTTGCGGTTTGGGCAGGGACTGGGCTGAGCAGATGATGGTTGAGTCATCTGCATTTTGTATGAGTGTGCCATGTTTGTTGGCAGAGGCTAGATTATTGGTAAAAATAGAGAAGAGTAGCGGTCCAAGGATGGATCCTTGGGGAACACCAATAGAGACAGGTAGTTGGGAAGATATGTCATTTTGCCATACAACGGATTGCTGGCCGTCAGACAGGTAACTTTGAAACCAGTTGGTGACTGATTGAGAGAAGGATAGGTTATTGAGTACAGAGATGAGTTGTTTGTCTGGGACCATGTCAAATGCTTTAGATAGATCTAGGAAAGTAGCAGTGGAGAGATGGCCATTGTTTTTATGGTGAAGGATAGTGTTAGTAAAAGACAGTAAGGCAGTGGTGGTGCTATGGTAGTCTGAGATTTGAGAGTAAATGCATCTCTCTAGTATTTTGGAGAGTGTAGATAGAATCGCTACGGGGCAGTAGTTGGTTAGTTCTGTGGAGGGGCTGCCTTTGTAAAGGGGAATTATGTGTGATATTTTCCATAGTGTAGGGACGTCGCATTCTGACAGATATTGGTTAATCAAGATTGATACTGGGTAGGCTAGGGTGTCAGCTGCAATTTGTAGGAATTCACTTGGGTAGTTGTCTACTGCTAATTTTGTTGGTTTAAGTTTAGTTAAGAGTTTTCTTATGTTGGAGGTAGGGATGGGAAAAAAATGAGACGAGTGTGGGGAGATTACTGGGTGAAGGTGTGGGGTGTAGGGGGTGGGGGGTTGTGTTATCTAGCTAGTGATAGTACGGTTTGTGTGAAGTGTGTGTTGAATGAGGTAGCAATATTTTCTGAGGAGTGAGGAATGTTAGGTGGAGAGGAATTGATTTCACCTGGGTGGAGGATGGTGTTTATGGAGGTCCAGAATTGTTTGGGGTTGTGGTGGGAGGAGTTGCGGGCAGACTGGTAGTATTGGATTTTGTCCTGCTTTATTAGCTTTTTGTCTCTATTGCGTAGTTCTAGGAATTTCTGTCTAGCTGAGGGGGTTTTGGTTTTGTGCCAGTGTTCCCAGGCTTTATCTCTGATGTTCATCATGTTACACTGCTGCAGTCATTACACTTGGGTTATCCTGCCGTCAGGCGGTCCCGCAGTCGGCCAGAGTTCCAAAGTCTTGGTCTGGCGTTGGTTGCTGTCGCTTCTTCCCTGACGTCAGTGCGCCAGGGGTATATAAGATGCATCCGACGCCATTTTCTTCAGTCTTTCTTGCCGCGCGGTGCCCGAAGCAAAAGCAGTTCACAAGTGCCGGTCAGCCGACTCCTGAGATTTTCGAAGTCGAATTTCAGATCCGAAGTCCTCAATAAAGCGAAGTACCCCGTTGGGGAAACTTTTTTCTTGCCTCAGACCGATGTCAGAAAAAGTTAATAATTGTATTTCTTGTGGGAAGCAAATACCTCATAAGGACTTCCACTCTTACTGTATTCCATGCCTAGGCCCTGATCACAACGTCACTAGTTGTCGGTTTTGTGCTAGATTTAACAAACACACTATAAAACGACGTTTTGATTTTGCTTTGCACTACTGTGGCCGAAGGTTCAATTATACTATACCGTCAGATCAACAGACGGCCACAATTCTGAAAAAACGCAAAGACAAGGATAAAGACAGGCATACGAGGTCCAAAACCGACAGCGAAGCCTCCTCTAGGCCAGTCACCAGTTTGCCGGTTCTCAATGAGCCGCTTTTGCAGCCCCTGACACCCGCTACCTCAGAGCCACAGGCCGCCTCCGACTCCCACGTGGAGACAACTAGGCCTCTGGAAACTCAAGGTATTGGGCCTACGGAAACTAATCCCTCAGATGGGTCCTTAGCCTCTGAGCAGGCATCGGCTTCTGAGGGTGTTTTCAGACCTTCACAACTTACCATTAAAGCAACAACCAAGACAAAAACACCATTAAAGGCAAAGAAGCAATTACAGCATTCTCCTGGACAGTCCTCCATGCCTAAGAAACAGATGCTTAAAATGGCCGAAGACCTCATTACTCTAATCAGGGGTTCCCATCTCCCTCCTGAGAAAAGACCTAGGCAGGATACAGACTATGATTCCTCTGATCAGGTTTCCATTTCCTCCGATTCCTCTTCAGACCAGGGATACTTTCTTCCCTCCTATGAGGACTCTGATGCTGAAGAATCTATCCCTTCAGCCTCTCCTCCTGAGGATTATTCTTTTGGGGAAACTTTACATACCATGAGGGAGCATTTCCATTGGGAAAGTCAGGCTTATTCAGAATCCAAGAAAAGGCTCAGGGACTTCCTTTTATTGCCTCAGCACAGGCCCCTGGCTATTCCGCCTGTGTTAGAAATTGTGGATGATGTGTTCTCTGAATCCAGCTTATCTCCTGATTCTTTGCCCCCTGCACCAGCCAAGCCAGATAGGTATTATAGAGTCCCTGACTTTCACAAGTTTCTTTATAAAAACCCTTCTGCTGATCCAGAAACTATTTCACAGTGTCCCAAAAGGGTTAAGGCTTCCATTGCAAAAAATTCAGTCCCCTCTGACAGATATTCTAGAGCACTGGATAGATGGGGGAAGAAAGTTTACACTTCTGCAACTTTAGCAGTAAGAGCTTTAAATTGCCAGTTTCACATGCTTAAGTACCAACAGTATTTAATGGCTCAGTTAAAACAGAAAATGCTTGCAAGCTCAGAAGCTCCTGACTATAAAGAAATGCAGGAATTATTGCATGCAGTTGAACAGGTGGGAAAACATACTCTGCAATGTGGTTTTGATTCTTTAGAGACCTCTTGTAGAGCCGCAGTTACTGGTTCTGTGATTCGAAGACATGCTTGGTTAAAAGAACAGAGTTTACCTGATCATGTTAAGGCAAAATTATTGGATACTCCTTTACAGCATGATACATTGTTTGGTGTTAAGGCAGAAGAGGTGTTAAAGAAAATGGAGTATAAAGCTAAATCTGTGCACAGACAAAGATTTCTTACAGGTACAGCCACCTCGATTTAGCAGAAATTGGCCTACAAAGAATTGGTCCTTTCCAGTGTCAGACAGGCCACAGGGAGGCAGATACAGACGCCCAAGAGGCAGAGCTCAACCCCAAAGCTCTAACAGACAACGACAGTGGGGTACCTCAACCCCAAAAGGAGGTTAGGACAAATCTCAACCATACAGGAAACAGTCCCAATGACTTCCCCCTTCATACGCCAAGCACTTCCCTTTTGGCAGCACCCTTAGGGGGAAAACTAGCACTTTTTTATCAAAATTGGCAAACAATCACCCAAGACAAATGGGTTCTGAGTATTGTGTCTCAAGGTTACAGGTTCCACTTTCACACTTTACCAAGGCTAAAAAGAATGCCAAACCTGCCACGAAATCAATGGGCAGAGGCTCAAAAACAAATATCGGCCCTCACGGACATGAGAGCTATTCAGAAAGTACCGCAGCAGGAACAAGGACAAGGATTTTACTCAAGATTCTTCCTGGTCCCCAGAAAGGACAAAGCCTGGAGACCCATACTAGACCTTTCAACTCAACACTTACCTGGATGTTCCGAAATTCAAAATGTTGACACTACAGCAGCTTCTTCCCATGCTGGGCAAGAAGGCTTCGCTTGTTACTCTGGACCTCAAAGAGGCATACCTGCATGTCCCTATCAGACAAAATTGCAGAAGATACCTCAGATTCAAAGCTGGTACAATGCACTACCAATTCTCTGCACTGCCCTTTGGCTTATCTACTGTGCCCAGGGTCTTTACAAAGTGCCTGGCACCAGTAATTGCATTTTGCAGACAAAAAGGAATTCAAATATATCCATACCTGGACGACTGCCACATTCAAGCAGAGACAAAGGACATTTTTCGAAAGCATCTGGCATTTGTAAAAAGGTTGCTAATTTCTCTAGTGTACACAGTAAATAAAAAAGAAGTCAAAATTAGTGCCCTCACAACAGATAATATTCCTGGGTGCCAGCTTAAATACAATGGCCCAGATGACTTATCTCACACCAGACAAACAAGGACAACTGACTCAATATTTTCAATTACTGGCAAAAAAGTCCCATCTCCCTGCAAGAAAAATTCTGCAGGCACTGGGATTCATGGCATCTTGCATACTACTAATTCCATATGCCAGACTGCATATGAGGAAATTACAGTGGTACCTAAAAAGTGTTTGGACTCAGCACTCTCACAGTTTAGAAGCAGTAATACCCTGCCTACAACAGGAGTTTCGATGGTGGGCACAAGCATGTCACCTCAACAAGGGTCAGCCTTTCACTCTACCCACAGCCAGGCAGACACTAACAACAGATGCTTCGGACTACACCTGGGGAGCACACATGGCAGGAAAATGTATTCAGGGCAAGTGGACCACAGACCAAATGCATCTTCACATCAATCAAAAAGATATTGGCTGATCAAAATGCCCTAACAGCTTTCAAGGACCTTCTGCATCCAGGACATTTATTATTAAAGACCGACACCACCACAGTAATGCGGTACATAAACAAGCAAGGGGCCACTCATTCTTATCCCCTATGCAGGCAAGGCATGACCTTGTGGAACACAGCTCTAACTTATCAAGTTCACCTGCAAGCACAATTCCTGCCAGGAAAGAAAAATACTCTGGCAGGCGATCTAAGCAGAAATATCATGGACCCTCACGAATGGAAACTGAATCCACAAATCTTCAGCATGGTAATGGAACAATGGGGATGCCCAGACATAGATCTTTTTGCCTCCCCACTGAATTTCCAACTACAAAAATTCTGCACAAGGACTTATCACACACAAGCATGGAAAGTGAATGCTCTCTCGTTCAGCTGGAAAAGCCTAAAAGTTTATGCCTTCCCACCACTGCCTCTCCTTTCAAAGGTACTCCTAAAAGCCAGACAAGAAAAAACACAGATGATCCTGATTGCTCCAGACTGGCCACGCCAGCACTGGTACCCAATCTTAAAGAACTTCGCTCAAGGCCCACCATGGATTTTGCCTCAAATTTCACACTTTGACTCAACAAAACAATCAGATCCTGCACAGTCAGCTCAAAACCCTAAACCTGGCTGCATTGCAGATTCATTAGTCAAACAGGCAACACCTCTCTCTAAAGCTGTTATGGATGTCATTTTGGAGGCCAGGAGGCCTAGCACCAGGAAATCTTACTCAGAAAAATGGAAGAGATTCTGCACCTGGAACCAGGCTCAAAGCCTTGACTCTCTTGTCCCAAACATTCCTCAGATTTTACAATACTTAACTGAGATGCTGGACAAAGGCCTATCCTTCTCATCAATTAAGATCCACGCCTCTGCCATTTCAGCACATTGCAACACGGATCCTCCTTTATTCTCTCATCCCTTGCTAAAGCAGTACCTCAGAGGGGCTAAAAACATAAAACCGCCCCGGAGAGCACCAACACCAACTTGGGACCTCAATTATGTTTTGGAAAAACTGACCCTGCCACCTTTTGAGCCAGCCAATACAGCCTATCTAAAATTTTTATCATGGAAAACAGCTCTGCTCCTGGCAGTAACTTCAGCACGAAGAGTCTCAGAGCTACAGGCATTAATGGCAGTGGAACCTTTTATAATTTTTCATCAGGACAGGGTTTCTTTAAGGACAAACCCTACCTTTATGCCAAAGGTGGTATCTAGTGTGGCTCTTAACCAAACCATCCATTTACCAATTTTTTATCCAAACCCCCAGAATAAAGGGGAGAAACTTCTGCATTCTTTGGACATACACAGGCAGCTACGCTTCTACTTGGACAAAACAAAAGCTTTCAGGAAAACTGAGCAACTGTTTGTAGCATATGCTGCAGGATCACAGGGCAAGGCTATCTCAAAGCAGACTATCTCCAAATGGATAGGACACTGTATTTGCTACTGCTGCACAAAGCATGGGAAATCAGTCCCTAATAACATTAGGCCACATTCCACCAGAGCAACAGCCACTTCAACAGCCTTTCTCAGAGGAGTACCAACCAAGGAAATTTTGGAGGCTGCAACTTGGAGTTCAGTGCACACCTTTACCAAGCATTACCACTTGCCTCTTTACTCTAAATCCAGAGCAGGATTTGCCACTGCAGTTCTGCAGGGCCTCATAGCCAATCCTAACTCTTTATAGACCAGCCACCCAACCTTAGCTTTGGGATTCTACCCAAGTGTAATGACTGCAGCAGTGTAATACGATGAACATAGTACAGTTTTGTACCTAGCATAAATGTAGATGTTCGAGTGTTCACACTGCTGCAGTCCAGGTTACCCTCCCTCCATCCCCTCTGTCCTAGCTGGACTTATCTATACCTTTCTATCCTATACAACCTTTGTGGTGTATTTGCTTGTAACTGAAGGTATTGTTTTTATTTTATATATATGTTTTATTAGCAATATGTATTGCCTACCTACTTGGGGTACCTAACATCTGGGGCAAGAAAAACTGAAGAAAATGGCGTCGGATGCATCTTATATACCCCTGGCGCACTGACGTCAGGGAAGAAGCGACAGCAACTGACGCCGGACCAAGACTTTGGAACTCTGGCCGACTGCGGGACCACCTGACGGCAGGATAACCCAAGTGTAATGACTGCAGCAGTGTGAACACTCGAACATCTACATTTATGGTAGGTACAAAACTGTACTTTTTTCATTTCTGACTTAGTGATTTTCTGTAGCCATGGGGAGGGTTGGGCTTTGGTTCTGGTAAGTCTTATGGGGGCATGGTTATTTAGGATGCTTAGGAAGGTAGTATTGAAAAATTGGACTGCGTCATCTAGGCTGAGGTAATTTAGAGGATGCCAGTTACATTCTTTGAGGGATGATATGAATGTGATTGGGTTAAAGTGCAGTATTTTACGTATTTGGTGGTAGATGACAGGTTTAACTTGGTATAGGTGTTTTTTGAGTAGGAATATTTGGGAATGATCACTGACGCTATCTGATAGGCAGCCTGCTATGTAGGACTGGAGAATCTTGCTGACTAGTATCCAGTCCAGGGTAGTGTGCTTACTGGAGTTATTTATTTATTCTGGTTGGTGACTGAACTAGGGTGAAGCCATGAAGGTTTAGATGATGGGTTGGATGGTTGCTGCAACAGGATTGCCAATCAGTATTGAAGTCACCTAAAATTATGTTCTCTTGGGGGAGATGGCGGGTAGTCCAGCATAGGAGGTTTTCTAGTAGAGGGATATTTTGGCCAGGTGGGAAGTAGCATCCTATTATGTTGATGGTTTTATTTTAGTTTATTTTCAGGTTGGTATATATTGCCAGCTGAGTGTGCATATTGTTACTTGTGTATAAATACAGCGACGTCCACTTACATGCATGCATGCACTTAAAGTAGCAGCACATATCAGAGCAACAGTGCCACTTGTTTTCCTGTGAAGGTAAATGTTTTGACGAAATTGGTGTTTGGGCCTACATGACACAGGAGGGCAGCAGTGGAGTGAGGTAGGTTGAGTAGGCTCTAGGGACTATGGTCAAGCTGTACAGTACAGTCTGATCACAGAATGGCAAATAAAAACTTATTGTGCATGGCTGTGTTTAGCATAGTGAGTGATCTACTTATGGGAAGCAATGGTGGTACTGCACAAGGAAGCTAAACAAGCCCAAAGGGTGGGATGTTACAGTGGATGTAGAGGGCAAAGAAGACACCTCATTTTCTTGGCAGGACACCACAGCAGTGCAGGTAGAAGCGGCACATCAGAAAGTAAAGCACACGGCCCAACAGCAGTATAAAGCCTCCCTGTCGTGGTTGAGGCTGCCATTGAAGTCATGTTGATTGAGGTCTTGCAGACCATATTTGCTTTGAGTGCCTTGTCATCAGATGCAGTAGATGAGGAGAAGGGACTACCAAATACAAAGGGTACAACTTTAGGCAAGTGTCACTCCAGAGTAGCTGCCCCACAGATAATTTTGCTGTGAAGACCTTCTGGCATAGAAAACAAAATGATGATCATAAAGTATAACTAACAAGTTTTGAGCAAGTTAGTTGTGTGTATTATAGATGGCACATTTCATACAAAAGCATCTGTATGCTGCCAGCTGTACTGAATCCATGAGTTGGTGGAGGAGAGTTCTAATAGCCAAATATGCCTTTTGGTATACCCCCCTGACACATACATCCCTAGGCATTGTATGAACTCCTATTTAATACTATCCTGGTGAAAGATGAGGAGTTGGACCTGGATCTCAGACCCACATTGTGTTGGAGTTTGATATAGCAGCAATCAGTGAGGTGAAGGGCGCATTTCGTCAGAATATGGCCGTTGTTGCAAGGGTTATGGAGGCAGGTGTCCTGTATCATGGATTGGTAAAGGCTTATGAGCAGTATTTTGAGGTTCAAATAAATGTGAAGAAAATCCCTTCCCTTATCGTCCTACTAGCAGGTGACATTACTGGTTAGTTTTGTGGAACTGAGAGCCAGCATGCTATGTTGTCCAAGCTGTTGTGTTGGACTGATTTCAAGTACATTGTATGACTGAAGAAATGCATTAGGTTGAACTAGAACCCACAAGTCCACACACTGTCATTATGAACCGTCACATATTTACAGTGTGAGGCTTGCTACGAACTATTAATACTTAGAGACATGGCATGTCTGGGTCAGGACCGTTATGAGCAAAACAATATTTCTGAGGGAATTGCCGCACCTTCAGATGTAACAAGACAACATAGATGTCTTATCTTAAGGGAAAGCATTTAGAGAGAGAGTTGCTATAGTTACCTAGTGTGAAGGTCTGGATTTAGTGGGAGCAGAGTGTGTGCAGACTGTTATGGACAACAAAGCACCTTCGCCACCTTGGAGTTCCTGCAGGTTATAAAACAGTTTAAATCTGAACACAGTGAGTACTACCAAAAAGCACTGCGCAAAACTGAGTTTGAACTGAAGCACTACATTTAACATCCCTTCATCCTATATAGAGAAAAAACAACTAAGCACAGAAGGACAAGCACTCCTCACATATGCAGACATACCAAGCTTGTCATACTGTCAAGTCAGCAACATTTGCACAAACTTGTATATGTGGGATGTTTTGAGTCACTAGTGTTCTGCAGTTCAATCCTCCAGTCAGATAGCTAGTTTGCCCTTGCTTGTCTGCAAGCAGTCTTTGGCTTGTCTGGCAGCTCTGTTTATTTCCCATAGTTTTTTTCAGACAGTTTCTGAACACAAGCAGTACTCTGTCCCAACTAGCCAGCAGTTCCCATTCACGTGCAGTCTTCATATTCCCTTTGTCTTAATTGTCAGCCAGTTGTAACAATCCTTAGTTGTTTAATAATTACATAGTGCATCTCAAGATACTGTAACTCTGGTCCCTAGTAGTTCTCTCATAGGTATGGGTCTGTACTGCATACAAATGACAAAAGTCTACTTGAGTATGTATATGAGTTTATGTGTGTGTGTGTGTGTGTGTGTGTGTGTGTGTGTGTGTGTATGTTCTAGTTCACTTGCCTGAAATTTAAATGCTCAAACTCTTTTGCCTGCACATCTGTAAACTGTAGAAGTCTATAGAAAGTATGTATTGTGTCATTTCTTATCATAGGGTGAGTCTAGTAGAGTATGTATAGATTACAGTCGGCAGTGTCATGTTGCATGCCCAGATTTCTAGATACTTATGTTTGCAATCCAACACTGATTTAACTGCATATGGTGTGTGTTTGTCTTCCCAGTTATGAGACCATTGAGTTAGTATATATAAGTAAGGGGGATGTTTGGGGCAAAGGCACTGACAGGGGGGATTGCCCCCCCTACATAAACCTTTTTATAATGGTATATTTGTTGTGGAGACAGATTTCAGGCTATCTATATATATATATATATATATATATATATATATATATATATATATATATATATATATATATATATATATATATATGGGTCTACTTCTGTTGTTCGAAAACACACTTCTTTAAGAAAGAGAAACCCGAGACCCACTTTAGTAAATGTGCACTTAACCGAAAGTGAACTTTTGTGAAAATCAGTTTACCGAAGCACGGTACAATGGGGATAAGGAAATATACCTTTTCCCCACTGTAGTGTGATCTCGGAGTTTGTATATATAAGTAGTGGAGCCCCCCCCCCCACACACCCCGGTACTTATGTATACTAACTCTGAGATCGCACTACAGTGGGGAAAAGGTATACTCTGATGATGAACCCAAAAGGAAGGCACTGGTAAGGCAAGCTGGATTATCGGTCCAGAAAAATTTATTGTTGACACCAAAGCACACTGACAAAAAAGATAAATCCACACAAACGCTTTAACTGTTTTCACCGCGTTTTCATCTTATAACTTTATCAGATGAATGTACCAACAGTTAAATCCATGATTATATAAAAAAGTTTAAAAACCCAAAAGCCAATCAAATGAATTGAGTGATTAAGAAACCACAAAAGTAAAAGGAACAGTGCATTTCTAAATAGTCACATAAAATCACTGTTTAAAATCAGTGTTAGTTAAAAAGAACTGTTTAAAAACCTTAAAAACCACAAAACATAGACATTTGAACATCTTAATACATCATAATAAATACGTACATCTATAAAAATACATTAATAAATATGTAAAGTCTATATACAAATGCAATGTGTTTGTGGTAAAACTTATCTAATATCACCATCTACTGACCAATGTTGTGAATTACAACTTGACATATCTCAATTTTAACACAGGCTTCAAAGATACATTTTCATTCAAACCAGGGTATGCATTTGATTCTAAAATTAATTGCCAATATAGTTCCCTATATTCAAGACGGATTTCCCAAGGGCCACCCCTGGGATCTATAGGTAACACTTCTATAGCAATAAAACCAAAACTGGTATTAATACAAGTTTGACTGTGTCTGTATAACGCATTAATAGTTTTCTTTCTGATGTCGTACATATGTTCATAAACCTGCATTATAAATTTTCTCTCAGTTTTTCCTACATAAAATGCGTCACATTGATCGCATTAAGCTAAGTAAACAATGCCATTTGTACTGCAATTCGCATACCCCCTGGTTTTAGTAAATTTGTTCCTACATTTTAAGTGTGTCATTTCCCCTACCTTTATGTAGGGACACTGGGCACAGTTGCCACACTTATATGCGCCTCTCTTTCTAGAATCCGCACCTTTATATCTAGCTGTACCACCTTCCAAGACTGACTTTATATTCTGACCCTTCTTGTAAATGCACTTAAAGGGGTTCTCAAATATGTTTAAATCAGAAATACTGGCAAACGTTTTCCATCCATCTTGTATGATGTCCAGTCGGCCGACTCCTGAAATTTTCGTTTGAGTTTCAGAGCCAACTAAGCTAAGTACCCAATTGGGGAACCTTTTTCTTGCTCTAAACCAATGTTAGTAAAAGTTAACAATTGTATTTCTTGTGGAAAGCAAATACCTCATAAAGATTTTCATTCGTACTGCATTCCTTGCTTAGGCCCAAACCACGATGTACCTCGCTGTCGGTTTTGTGCCTTATTCAAACCTCGAACTATTCATCGTCGGTTTATTTATGCTTCTAAATATTTTGATACTCTGTTCAATTATCCAGAAATGGCTTTGGTAAGCCCCCCGACTACGACATTCTGGAAAAATGCAAAGATAAAGACAGAGACAGACTGCATAGGTCTAAAGCTGCCAACGACGCTTCTCCTAAGCTAGTCGCCAGTTCGCCTGTACTCAATGAGGCGCTTTCACAGCCCCTGATACCTGCTACTTCAGATTCGCAGGCCTCTATTGAGACCCATTCGGAGTCCGGTATGCCGCGAGATGCTTCCTCGACTGTGGAACCTGTGGAAGTCTCTACCTTGGATGGGTCCGGAGCCACTGTGTAGGCACCAGCTTCTGAGTGTGTATTCAAGCCTACTGACTTGCATATTAAACTGACGCCATCTTCTTCTTCAAGGCCTAAAACTCGATCCATGCCTAGAAAACCGATGCCCAGACTGCATGGTCAGGCGCCTATGCCTAAAAAACAAATAATAAGAATGGCTGAAGACCTTATTACTCTAATCAGGGGAAGCCACCATTCCCCCTCTAAGAGACCTAGGGGAAGCCACCATTCCCCCTCTAAGAGACCTAGGACTGATTTTCCTTCTGATTCTTCTGATCAGGACTCTGAAATTTCTGTTTCCTCTGATGACCAGGATTTACCCTTATCTACCTATGAGGATTCTGATGTAGAGGACTCCATTCCCTCTGCTTCCCCTCCAGAGGATTTCTCTTTTGGTGAAACCTTGCATACTCTTAGGGAGCAGTTTCACTGGGAAAGCCAGGATTACTCTGATTCCAAAAAAGAGGCTTAGGGATTTTTTACTCCTGCCTCAACACAGGCGTTTAGCTATCCCTCCTGTACCGGACTTTGTTGATGCCTTCTTGGAATCTAGTCTGGCCCCTGACTTTTTACCTCCTGCTCCCAGAAAACCTGATAGGTATTACAGGGTTTCTGACTCTCACATGTTCCTCTTCAAAAATCCTACTGCGGATCCTGAGACCATTTCACAGGGACCCAAGGGCATTAAGGCTACTACTGCCAAAAATCCTACCCCCTCTGATAGAGATTCCAGGACACTGGATAGATTTGGTAAGAAGGTATACACTTCTGCAACCTTGGCCATTAGGGCCTTAAACTGCCAGTTTCATATGTTAAAGTATCAGCAGCATATCATTGGATTGCTCAAACAGAAAATTATGTTGATTCCTGACTGTGCTGAAAATAAAGATTTACAGGATTTAATGCATTCTGCTGAACAAGTTGGAAAACATACTTTGCAATGTGGTTTTGATTCATTAGAGGCATCTTGCAGGGCTGCTGTCACTGGGTCTGTACTTAGAAGGCATGCTTGACTTAAGGAGCAATCTTTGCCAGATCATGTTAAAGCTAAATTGCTGGATGCTCCCTTAAACCAAGACCACCTGTTTGGCAAGAAAGCAGAAGTATGACGTAAAAAGATGTTGGAAAAAGCTAAATCTATGCAAACTGTTAAAGATTTCCTGCAAGTACAGCCTCCCAGATTTAGTAGGCATTGGCCCTCTAAGAATTGGTCCTTTCCTGCCTCTTCCAGGCCTACTCAGTCCAAACCCAACACCAGCCAAAGACCCAGGCTTCAGTCCCAAGGTACTCACAGGACTAAGCAGTGGGGGGCTCGCACCTCCAAAGCAGGAAGTAGTAAGACTCCCCCCTATGGTAAACTGTCTCAAAGACTGAACTTTAAACCTTCCAAGCCCTGCACAACTGACTGTTCCTTTAGGGGGAAAGATTGCCCTGCAGGCAAAAAATTGGGAACTCGTTACCCAGGGCAAATGGGTTTTAATTATAGATTTCCAAGGATACAGATTCCACTTCCACTCCTTACCAACACCAAACGGTTGACCAGGTCTACCCCCAAATCAGTGGGCAGAGGCTCAAAAGCAAGTTCTGTCTCTCTTAACCATCAGGGCTATTCAGCCTGTCCCAGGAGAAGAATGGGGACAAGGTTTCTACTCAAGACTTTTCCTGGTACCCAGAAAAGACAATTCCTGGCGTCCTGTCCTGGACCTGTCTATCCTAAACACATTTTTGGTAATCCCATAATTCAAAATGCTAACTCTTCATCAGCTGCTTCCTATGGTAGGCAAAGATGCTGGGTTGGCAACACTGGATTTAAAGGAAGCCTACCTGCACATCCCAATAAGGGAATCTTGCAGAAGATACCTACGTTTTAGAGCAGGCAACATGCACTATCAGTTCTTTGCACTGCCCTTTGGCTTATCTACTGCACCCAGGGTATTCACAAAGTGCCTAGCTCCAGCCATTGCATTCTGCAGGCAAAGAAATATTCAGATATACCCATACCTGGACGATTGTCTATTTTGGGCAGAAAGCTAGGGCATACTATTAAATCATCTGGCATTTGTAAAGAAATTGCTAACTTCTCTGCGGTACACCATAAACGAAAAGAAATCGCATCTTGTACCCTGCCAACAAATTGTATTCGTGGGAGCAAGCTTGAATACAACTTCCCAGATGGCCTACCTCATGCCAGAGAAACAAGTTCATTTGACAGCCTACTTCAAACTACTGGTCACAAAGACCCAGCTATCTGCAAGGAAAATACTGCAAGCCCTGGGGTTCATGGCCTCCTGCATTCTACCAATTCCATATGCAAGACTGCATATGAGGAAACTACAATGGTATATAAAAAGCCTATGGTGTCAACATTCTCAGGATCTAGAATCAATGATTCCTATCATACCTTGTATACAGATATAGAGTTCCTTTGGTGGGCAGAGGCCTGCCACCAAAACAAGGGACTGCCATTCACTCTACCCCCTGCCGCCCAAACCCTAACGACAGACTATGCATGGGGGTCTCACTTGGCAGGGAAGTGTATTCAGGGCAAATGGAACCCAAGTCAACTGCACCTGCATATCAATCAAAAAGAAATGTTAGGTGTACAGAATGCTCTGACAGCCTTCAAGGACCATATTCTTCCAGGACAATTATTGGTAAAGACGGACAACACCATTGTTTATGTGGTACATAAACAAGCAGGGGGGGAACTCACTCATATCCTCTCTGCAGGCTAGCCATGGCTCTGTGGAACACGGCCTTGAGCTACCAAGTGCACCTACAGGCTTAATCCCTGCCAGGAAAGCTAAATACACTGGAAGGCGACCTAAGCAGAAACCTCATGGACCCACATGAGTGGAAAGTGGAACCAAAGATATTCAACATGTTGAGAAACAAATGGAGGTGCCCAGAGATAGACCTGTGTCTCTCCCCCCAGAACTACCAACTGGACAAATTCTGCACAAGGACTCCCCACAAACAAGCTTGGAAAGTGGATGCCCTGTCTTTCTCACCTGGAAAAACCTATCAGTGTATGCCTTTCCCCCACTGCCTCTTCTCTCTAAGGTACTACTAAAGATCAAACAGGGCAAACCAAGGACAATACTGATTGCACCGGACTGGCCACGCCAACACTGGTACCCCCTCTTGCGCAATGTGTCACTGCTGGCACCATGGCACCTGCCTCAGACCCCTGCCCTACTGTCCCAGCAGGAGGGCCAGATTCTGCATCCACAGCTTCAAACCCTGAACCTGGCAGCCTGGCTAATTACCTGATCTCTCCATTACCATCCCTCAGTAAGCAAGTGATGGATGTCATTGTGGAGGCAAGGAAGCCTAGTACTAGAAAATTCTATGCTGAAAAATGGAAAATATTCTGTTCCTGGAGCCAAACTCATGGGATGGGCACAGCGGTGCCCAATTTTCCTCAGATTCTTCAATACTTAACTGAAATGCTTCACAAAGGCCTTTCCTTTTCTTCCTTCAACATTCATGCCTCAGCCATTTCAGCTGATTACAACACAGAACCACCCCTCTTCTCTCATCCACTGCTGAAGCAGTTCCTCAGATGGGCCAAAAACTTGACCACCCAGGAGAGCATCTACTCCAGCCTGGGACCTTAACTTTGTATTGGAAAAGCTCACTCTACCTCCCCTTGAGCCAGCTGCAAATGCAGAGTTGAAATTCCTTTCTTGGAAAACAGCCTTCCTTCTAGCCATCACTTCAGCAAGAAGGGTGTCTGAGTTACAGACCCTCATAGCAGTGGAACATTTCATCATCTTTCATGCGGACAGGGTGTCCCTCAGGACCAATCCTTCCTTCATGCCCAAGGTGGTATCCAGTGTGGCCCTTAATTAGTCTATTCATTTGCCAACCTTCTTTTCTAATCCACAGAACAAAGGGGAATGCATACTGCAATCCCTGGACTTGCACAGACAACTTAGATTTTACTTGGACAGGACTAAACCTCTCAGGAAATCTGAACAGCTGCTGGTTGCATTTGCTGCAGGGGCAGAGGGGAAGGCCATTTCAAAGCAAACCATTTCTCAGTGGATAGGCCATTGCATTCATTTCTGCTATAAGCACCATGGAAAACCTACCCCACGGGGATAAGACAGCATTCTCCCAGGGCTGCATCTACCTCTGCAGCCTTTCTCAGAGGTGTCCCTACCAGGGACATCCTAGAAGCTGCTACCTGGAGTTCTGTACATACCTTCACCAAGTATTATCACTTGCCAATTTTTTCTAAATCCAGAGCTGGTTTTGCCACTGCAGTCTTGCAGGGCCTTATAGCTAGTCCTAATGCTATCTAATTACCTCCAGCCATCCTTAGCTTTGGGAATCTACCCAAATATGATGACTGCAACAGTGAAACACGAAGAGCTTAGTACAGTTGTGTACACTTACCATAAATGTAGATGTTCGAGCTTATTCACTGTTGCAGTCCTGGTTACCCTCCCTCCAGCCCCATGACTTCTATTGACTATACCTCTGTTCTTGTTTACTGTGCTTAAAGCTTTTTGGTGTATTTGCTTTTTTGTTGGAGGTGTAACCTTTTATATAATTGCTTCCCATTATGGGGGCACCTGACATCTGGGGCAAGAAAAACTGATGTAATGGCGTCGGCTGCATGCTTTATACCCCTGACTACCTGACGTCATGGAAGATGAGACAGCAACCGACGCAGGACCCAAGACTTTGATAATCAGGCCGACTGAGGGCTACTGCAAGCAGATAACCCAAATGTGATGACTGCAACAGTGAATGCACTTGAACGTCTACATTTATGGTAAGTGTACACAACTGTACTTTCCGAGCTCCCATCCCTCTTCAAATGGGACAGCTTTCCAAGTGATGGAGAGGGCCCTTGCCTCTGTAGGCAAACCGTCTGCGTTGGACTACCAGATATGTCCTCCCTCTGATCTGCAGCTGACACAGGCCACTGAATCGGGACTTTGAGCACAAGAGCCTCAAGATACCCTAATGCAGGGTGTCCTGTCTTTGGTGTTCTCATCAGAAGTCCCTGCTGAAGAGGTACCATATAAGAGAATGTGTAAGAAGAAGCACGTGGACTCCCCCGAAGAGTCCCTCATGGAAGATATGGATTAAGATGAAGGGAGGGGTCCCCAAGGTCGCCCCCTGAGGATGTCTCCTGGAGACATACTGAAAATCTTAAAGCAGCAGGGAGACTGGAAGCCCACCAACCCTTCCTCTGAGAAGTCTGTATTCTTGCAGTCTTTTCGTGCTTGACTCTTCTTGGGTGACCCCGCCTGCAAACAAACTGGTCCAACTCATCATGCAGTGCACATGGAAGATTCCCGATACTGTTGTACCGATACCCCGGAGACCAGACAAAATTTTATCCCTGCCTGAAGAAGGTCCGCACTGGTCCAAAGGCCTACCAGTAGATGCTATGGTGGTGGCGGCGGCAGCCACTAGGAAAGAGCTTGCCGAGGAAAGCCAGACTGTCCAACCCAAAACAGGGAGTCTTGGGCAGTGGACAGGTTAGGGAAGCGAGTGTTGGCCTGATCATCCTTTGCCTTTCTGTCCTTGAACTACTTGGCACATTTTACTAGGCTTCAGAGAGACCTAATCTCAGACGTCTCCAGAACCCTAGCAGGAGCAGTTTCTGGCGAGGTACATGACAGAGTTGCCTCGCAGCTTGTGACCCTGGAATCCATCTCCAAATCATCCGTGAGGTTAATCTATCATGCTACCGAAGGGGTGGCTAGAGCTGCGGGTGCAGGTGTTGTCATGACATGTCAAGCCTGTATGTGCCTTTGTGACTTTGCGGACCCTTTTAAGTCTTCCTTTCTTAACGCTCCAGTGGAAGCTTCTTCCCTTTTTGACCCAAAAGTATAAGAGACATTAGCCAGGTGTGAAAAGGATGGCAAGACTCTGTCTGCCATAGGAATACATTTTTCCATCCCCAACGACCCTACTCTAGGAATCAGAGGAGTGGAAAGATGTAACACAAGAAATCCCAGGGTTCTTTCTGTGACACGTGGAGAGTTTACTCCCCGGGGCAGATGGAGTAACTCTTCAGGAAGATACCCCTACAGAGGCAGAGGAGGTCCACGTAACCAAGGGTCCAGAGATTCTTTCTCTGGACAGCTCTACCAGCGCTCCTGAAGAGCAGTCCGATTGCTTTCCTCTGAAAGCAGTCAGGGGACGTTTCTCTCTGCACCACCCTGCCTGGCAAGCAATAACCACAGATTCTTGGGTGCAGAATATCATAGCCAGAGGTTATCATATACCATTCAGTATTTACCCAAAGTCATCAAGACAAATTCCTGAGATTCCACCCAGTCAAAGGGAAGCAGCAGCTCAAGAAATAAGAAAGCTGTCCCAAAAAACAGTCATCCAAGCATTCCCACCAGACCAAATGGGATCCAGATTCTACTCAAGGTTTTTTTTTACTGCCAGAAAAGACACGGGAGTGGAGACAAATTTTGGATCTCAGCATTATGAACAAATTTGTCAACCAAACAAAATTTTGGATGGTCACTGTTCAGTCTATCATTCCCTTTCGGGAGAAAGATGATTGGCTGTGGTCAGTAGATCTTCAGGCTGCGTATTAACACACAAAAATGGACAAACGCTCCAGAAGATTTCTTTGCTTCTGGCTGGGGAGCCAATCATTACAAATTCCAGGTGCTGCCCTTTCAACTCTCTACAGCCCCCAGAGTGTTCAACAAATGCATAGCAGTAGTATCAGCTCACTTGAGACTGCAAGGATTCCGAGTGTTTCCATACTTAGACAGTTGGCTCCTTACTGCCCCCACCAAGCACCTACTGGTTACAGTCTTAAACTGCACTCTAACACTAGCAGAATACTTGGGAATCTCTATAAACAGGGAGAAATGCTAGTTGACTCCTTCTCAGACCTTGGAATTTATAGGAGCAACTTTCAATACCCAGTCTTGCCTAGTCTCCCTTCCAGATCACAGATTAGAAAGACTGAGGTCCCATCTCCGGGTGACACTCTCTCTAGACACAGTTTCAGCTTGGGCTGTCCTCCAACTTCTAGGATCAATGGCAGCATCAATTACAATAGTTCCTCTAGCAAGACTACACATGAGGTGTCTTCACTGGCTCCTAATAACACAGTGGTACCCTTCGCATCATCCTATGTCCTTTCAGATCCGCATAACAAAGCAATGCAAACAAGATTTAACTTGGTGGATGAAGCCAGAGAAAGAACTATGGAGTCACCCTTTCTCCCCATCTCAACCCAAGGACATACTGACCATGGACGCTTCCCTGATGGGGGGGGGGGCATTTTCAGGGAAAGATGGTCTAAGGCACTTGGTCAACCATAGAGGCCAACCTGCATATCGGTCTTCTAGAACTGAGGGCAGTGCTTCTAGCTTTGCAAGCATTCCAGTCTGCCCTCCCATCAGGGACACTTGCTATCCAGTCTGACAACATGTCACTGATCCGGTACATTAACAAACAAGGGGGAACCAAGTCCTACCTGTTGTGTCAAGAGGCCATGAGAATCTGGCAATGGGTGATAGCTTCCAAATGCTTTCTGATTGCAACGCACATTCCCAGGAATTCCAACGTAATTGCAGACAAACTGAACAGATGTATTCTCTTGCCTCACGAGTGGTCCAATTCAGCCATAGCAGTGAAGATCTTCAGCTGCTGGGGCCAGCCTTTATTCGCCTCCCCAGCAAATCACAAATGCAGCAGCTACTTTGCCCTAAGTCCCCCAACGATGCTCTAATACACAATTGGCCCACGAGACTTCTGTATGCTTACCCTCCTCTTTCCCTGATTCCACAATTTCGGAAGAAGGCCCTTCAGCTGAGAAGCAGAGTAATCCTCATTCCACCCTACAGGCCCCGACAAGTCTGGTTTCCCTTCATTTGGCATCACTTAGTATGCCAACCATGGCTTCTGGATCCAACTCCGGAATTGATCTCGCACCCGCAGGGTTTGATTCACCCAAACATACCAGTGTCAAGCTTGACAGCTTGCTTTCTCCATTTCCAGTAATTGCTAGGCAGAATAACCTTACCTCCCCGGTACGTAACATTCATCTGGTTTCACATAAACCATCCACCAGGAAAATCTATCTTAGCAAGTGGAAGAGATTCCTTATTTGGTCCCAACAAAGAGAACTAGATCCTTGCTCAGCTCCTGTTAGTGTGGTTTTGGATTATTTGTCAGGTCGTCTTCATTCAGGAACAGTAGCCTCCACTATTCAAGTACATTTGGCTGCTATCTCAAACTTCCATAATGGATTCCAAGACTCATCCTTAATCTCCCATCATCTCTATAAAACCTTGAAAGGGGTCTTGGATATCAGACCACCCTTCGAAGAACCGATCGAGCCTTTGAGTTTAACACTAGTACTGCAATCCCTGACATGATCACCTTTCAAACCTGCTGCCACTTGCAATATAAAGTTACTATCTTGGAAATCACTATTTTTAGTAGCCATCACCTCAGCAAGATGCATATCCGAGCTTCAGGCCTTGTGCATAAAATGCCCTTACATGGTCTTTCATAAGGACAGAGTATCACACTGGACTAACCCTTCCCTTCTGCCCAAAGTTATTTCAGAATTGAAAATTAACCAGACAATTGACCTGCCAGTATTTTTTCCTAATTACTCAAAGGAGAATAATGCCTTTATTTGCTGGATGTACATAGACAATTACGATTTTATCTGGACAGAACTAAATCAGTACATAAATCAGACCAGTTGTTTGTTTCCTATTCAGGCCCTAAATTGGGAAGCTCTATTTCTAAAGTGACCTTATCCAAGTGGTTGATAAACTGTATATCCTTTGTCTACCAACATAATAAAATTCCTCTACCGAGCAAGGTCAAAGCATACACCACCAGATCAGTGGCGACTTCTGTTGCTTTTCATTCAGAGACTTCAGTGGATATCTGTGCAGCTGCATCTTGGGCTACCCCTCATACCTTTATCACTTATTACAAATTGGATTTGGTCTCCAGGGGGAGAGCATCCTTTGGATCAGTGGTACTCTGGAACATCCTTCCATAAGGGCCTCCCAGGACATAAAGTAGCTAGGGACTCTGTCCCATCAGTAAGGAATAAATGAAGATTAACAACATCAGATAAAGAAGTTATGTTCTTACCGTAACGTTCCATCTGTGTTCATCATTCATTCATTACGTCACACCCTCCATCCCCCTCCAAGGGGCTCCTGGAGATTTGGATTTAGTCCAAATCCCACATTAGGGGGACCTGCTCAGAAAAAGCCTGTGGTTTCTTTATCATGGGCAAACTTGATCTGAGGTAATAGGGAGAAGGGGCACTATGGGTATAGCTTATCTCAAGAGTTTTTTGCTGGTACGAACTTCTTATAAGGCTGACTCGGCTCTGAGGACAGAACCGACACTGATCAGAAATGAATAAATGAAGATGAATAACACAGATGGAACGTTATGGTAAGAACATAACTTCTTTTTTCCTTATCCCCACTGTACCGTACTTCAGTAAACTGATTATTGCTAAAGTGGGTGTCAGGTTTATCTTTGAAGAAATGTGTTTTCGAACAAGAGAAGTAGACCCATATGTATGTGTGTGTTTGTGTATGCATGTATGTATATATGTGTGTGTGTATACATAAATATATATATGTACATATATATATATATATATATATATATATATATATATATATATATACACACACACACACACACACACACACACACACACACACACACACTCAGATGTATATATCTATATTTGTATCTCTCTCTCTCTATATATATATATATATATATATATATATATATATATACATGTATGCACGCACACACTTTTATGTATTATTTCTGTATTGAGGGTAGAAGCCAACTCTATTTCCTAAAATGTTTTTGCTCCACTAAAAGCACTGTTATTTTTAATTTTATTGGCAGCCTCATGTTCACAGAGTCTATGTAGCAGCCTTCAAGGTTATGGACAATAATGTTCTAGGAAGGCGCACAGCATTGTACATACTTTCAATGGGTGTGTTAGTGACAAGACTGCACAGATGGCTGTTTGGTTTCATTGAGTAGTTGTCAGTAGTGTGGACAGCAGCTCTTTGAATAACACCTGTCTAACAAGGAATTGCTTCTGGGAGGCTTGGAATAGATTTATAAGCCCTTATGATATACTTGTTAGAATACCAAGCCTGGGAAAATGGGACTCTTGACCTCTTATTTTCAAAAAGAAAACAGTGGCATGGTCTGGTCTGCCTTTTTTTCCTCAGATTCAGATGGATGCTCTTGGCAAGACAAGGAGTTCAGCTTACTGTGAAGGCATCCAGAGTTCTGGTAATCAGGATGGAAGATATATCTGTTTGCCTGTAGCTAAATTCCATGGATTAGGAAATATATTGAGCAGTGACTTGTTCAGACCCTTATCTTTCACTTGACTCTGCATCAGAGAATTCTCTTCTGTGTAGTAGTCATATTGCTCCCTCATATGTTATGTCATCAAAATCTCTCAAAACTTTTTTTTCAGTTTTGGGGAATGCATGTCCACTTCACAAATGGTAAATGAGTGTCTTTATGGTAGAGGAAACCCCCCCCCCCCCTAAAATTTCATATATAGTTCCTTTTCTGTTAAGGCATTGACGTGTTTTGAGTTTAATAAATCTGCAAAGCTAAGGAGAATGATTAAGGGTTTGTCTGCATACATAATGGAGGATGTTTTAAAGAGGCTTGAAAATCATTTAGGAGAGAAGCTTTCTAAATGCAATCATCCACTAAGCACACAATGAAGGAAATGGCAAGAGAAATTGGAGTAAGCGACTGAAAAATAAAAAAGTGCAAGTACTTCTTCAGCTGTAATGAGAGTTCAGTTATCACTGTTTTTTTAACTTTGTTCTTGTGCTATGATCATACCTCCTCCCTGGATACTCAGTTGGCTCATTCATTGGGTATGACTTAACCGTATGGCTTATTTGTTTCCCTAAATGCAAGGGGTGAGTGAACAAGTTATGCCACCATCTGCTGGGGGACCAAAGTTTTCTCCTTTTAGCCCTAACACCCTGCACATGCCCAGTATATGTTCTTTTGTTGGACATGCAGTGGGTTTTGTACATGACTGTTGCTGAGTTCTGTGGGTGATGTAAGCCCACAACTAACAACATCTTCTTGAACAATCCCAGTATGTATGGTTCTCTGGTGTCACTGTAGAGATTGGTGCATTTTTAAGTGCTCTGTATGTTCTCCAAACTGACTGACTGATATCTGTAATTATCAGTGGGCTTATGGCAGATGTAGAAAAAATGTATGCATTCACTCATCTGTCTTTAAGGTCCTTAAGCTGTGTGATACACATAGTGAAGTATATTGTTTGATTCTTTAGGAGATGCAGTAGCATATTCAGAGTTTACCTGAATATGACATGAGAGCTGAAGTACATCACACAAGTTAGCAGTTACATCTGACAAAAAAGTGTTGCATATTCTTAAACATGTTTTAAACAAGCTATGTGGATGCATACTTTGGGGCATCCGTTTATGGGGTGGCTCTCAAAGGTATGTTTGATTAAAAAAAGTCTTGAAAATGATAAAGCACAGTTGTTAGATACTCTAGTATCTGTCACTACTTTATTTGGTATGCCTACAGAAAGAGAAGGGAAATTGAAACTTTTATTAGATGTTTTACAGGGATTTGTGTGGACTGATTGATCAACAGCAGGCAGTGTGAATGCCAGCCTTTCAAAAAAATCTGTCTGAAGGCACTTCAGTGAACCTTAGAGTAAGAGTTGTTTGTTTATTTATTTATTTTTTTGCTCTCCCCATGTGGGAGGTACACCCCTCGAACTCCCCAAACTTAAACATATATCTATTCCGAGGTCACACAACAGTGGAGAAAAGGGAAACCTCCACTATCCCTGAAAGTCCTTTCTGTTGTATTAATTCACACAATAGACATTTGGAGGGCCTGCTGTCAATTGGCCAACAGTTTCCTGTTGTGTACATCCACAAAAACCCTGACTGTCATGGCAAACTCTGTTTAAGAAGTTTGTCAAAAATAAACAGCCACGTCTACCTTCATTCAGGCAGGAAAAGAAAAATAGCCAATGAAGGAGAGATACCTGTAACTTCTACCTGTTTCATCCTCTGATCCCCTGCTAATATACCTGTGTGAAGTAGTTTTCAGCTCCATGTGACAGCAAGGCAGGCTTTTACTGTAGACAGGTGGGTTGTACAAGCCATTTCAAATTATTCTGTATAGTTTCAGTAGATATCACCCTTCCACCTTGGTCCAGACTACAACTTGTCATGAAGTGCAAGATGCATTTGCTTCAGTGCAGCAGTTGCTACAAAGGAGAGCAATACGTTGGTATCCATGTATAAGAAAGATGCATATATTGCCTTTTTGGTACCAAAGGGGGGCAGCAAATGGATAACCAGTATTAGTTTTGTTAAATCTGAATCAATTTATATTAAAGAACTTCAGGATAGTGACTCCAAAGACTGTTTTGCCTTTCATAAAGGTGCCTTTCACATCCCTTAAGGCCTGCAACAGGAACTGTTTGAAGTTCTTATTTGTCTGTTCTCACTTTCAGTTTGTGGTTTTCTCCTTTGATCAGTCCATACCCCTTGAATGTCTTCCAGTTGTTCACCTCTAATAATTGCTAATCGCTGGAAACCAGTCTGCATTGTCCCTAGTCTAGATTGTTCAATAGTGACTCAGCCTTTAAAATCTGTTGCTCAAAATCAGCATTATTGTAACTTTGTTCCAGGCACTGGTGATCCCTGTAAACTTCAAAAACATCATCCATCCAACTCAGGAAAATTACTTTTCTAGAAGCTATTGTAGATCTAGTTTCATAGGTGCTTACTAAGTTATTGATCTGTGAGTATTTTAAGAAGCCTGGCCTTACACTTTTGTGGTAGCTTTTAGTCCTTTTATTTTCCATACAAATAACTCCAAGATGGGTTAGAAGTGTATAGATAATTGATGTATAACATTAGGAGAACTCATTTCAATAAAACAGATGTACTTTTTGTATCCTTTATAGGGTCATAGGTGTTTACTAGGCTAACAACCACAGTGGCCTTTTTAAACCTAACCATGCAGCCCAAATCTCTGACAAGTTCTGGTACCATTGATAAGCAGGGGCTTGGGTAGTGGAACATTTACAAGCAGCAGCCTGGGAGATAAACCATTTACAGGCTGCCTGTGTCCATTAGAGACATAGGTGCCAAACCAAGGATGAATTTTCCTGTTCCTCATCCAGTTGTCCAAGTTGCACTTGAATTGTGTTAGGGAGGAACTCTACTTCACATGGATGGGGAGCCTGCTCCAGAGAAGGGGTAGTCCTGTTTCTCCAGCAGGTCCTATTTATATCACAGGCAAGGTTTCAGTCTTTAGAATGGGTAATTCTGGCACTGTTTGTTTTACAGATATGTAGGCAGCTCATTAGAGTGTGGTTTGACAATGTCTTGTATGCCAGACATAGATCTCCCTTCAACAGCCTGCAGTAGACAGAATACAGGGATAGGGCCTTGAGGTGGTCTGCATAGGATGTTACTTATGCCCTGTATTCTTTTATGGAGGAACCTCTGTGGACATTCCAGTTTAGATATTCCTGGTTAGGTGCATACCAAAGGGGGCATTGTACTCAATGGTAAATCTGACGAATGATGAATACATTAGAACAATGACTTCCTTGGACCTAGATGCCATACCTTTGTTTATAAGTTGCACAACATAAAATGATTCCTAACTACTGTAGATAACAGTCAAAGGCTAGATTACTGTCTATGTGTGTGTGTTGTCAATGTGATAGTTAACATGGGTGGATGACTTCCCGTAGGATACTGTGACAAAAGGCCAGCACAGTAGCTGGAATTTTGTAAATAATTATGTCATTGGTGAATATCACAATGATTTATACAAGATGCTTGTGTTACAAATGTATTAGAACTGTATGTCATGTGTATGTCAAACTGCTTGCACAGACGTGTGTTGAAAAGGTATTTGTTGAGTGCTGTGTTTGAAATGTAACCACAGTTTGCCCAGCTGAAAGAGAACAGAAATATGCCTGCAGTGTTGTAACTATTTAAATGTATATGCTTAACAGAGGAAACTGGAGGGTTAGTCTCAGTCCAGCAAACTTTAGAAAAATATCTGAAATTAAATTACTTTATAGACTATGTAATAAAGAGGCTATCTCTCAAGTTTTCAATGCAGCTAAAGACACAGTCTGTAATAGAAATATTTCTGTATTGTCCTTGGAGTGAACTAATTGCTACTTTTGAAGCATGAAGGAATGCCATTCTTTTATGACTTCCAGCATCTGTCAAGGATCTGAGCAAAAGCCCTTGTCTGTATATTTTACAGGTAGATGCTAAATGCTGCCAGCTTTTAGCAATGGAGGTTTTCGCCTGGGGACTAGAAGTCAGATGACCAGAAATGATGTCACTCTGGAAGCTTTCCCAGCAGTAATATTTTAGATATTAGTGTGAGAAGTTTCTTAGTGAGACAGAGCATTCTGCATTCTGTCTTGGACCTGACAACAAGAAAAAACATTCACCACACATCTGCCTTGCTCTAATGAAGTAAGTTTCTGAGGAACAGTATAATTCTCTTAAACATGGTTAGGAATATAGTGAAGCTTAGTTTGATATTCCTTTTTCTTTATTTATTTGAGACTGCCGTTCAGTGCTGTTTTAAATATTTCCTGTGGTTTTGAACTCTGATGTCAGTTTGAATATATATTTAGTATTGTTCTTTTATTATTTTTTATTAAATATATTTAAACCTTTCATTGTGGCTGACCTGTATAGTGATATTTAAGTTCTGAGAGTCCTTGCTTATTTATTTGGTGACATTGTGTGGGCCACTCTGAATAATTTTGCTCTTGGTCAAACTACCATTTGTATTAATATTACACAGTAAGATTGGATACCCTTTTGTTAAGAGCCCTAAAGTACCCGATAAAAAGTGGCTGGTGGCAGTGAAAACTATCTTATAGTCTGGGCAGAAGGGGGCATAGCTAGCAAAACTGTGCTAGCCATTCCCAGGTGTGTGTGTGTGTGTGTGTGTGAAATCAAACCTCAAAGAATGTGTGTCAGCTACTTGGGCAGGGGCACAAAGCACTGGCTGGACAGAGAGAGTGCTGGAGGCCTAGGCTTGGTCACTCAGCTGAGATCTCAACTCTATAGCTGTGCCAGTGGGGAGTCTTATTGGAGATCTGGAGGAAGAGGGAGAAACCAGCCCCAGCCTGACTGGGGTCTCTGTGTGCTCTTAAGGGAAATTGCAATTTTATGCAGAGAGCTTCATCTGGAAATACTGTGTGTGTGCGTGTGTGTGTGTGTGTGTTCATGTGTGTGTGTGTGTGTGTGTGTGTGTGTGTGTGTGTTCTCCTGCCAGTGAATGTCTCCCACTGTTCATTGGTGAAGATTGTGTTTCTTTGATCACTGGTCCAGTGGTGGGTCATCACAGATACTTTTATGCATTTCTTGGCATTTAGTTTAAGGATGTAAGGGAAGCCCTGCCTTTCAACAAACAATGTTCCCACTGTATTAATTTATTTTATGAGAAATACAGCAAAGTGCCTGGTAGAGTTCAACATCTAGCATTTATTAGTAATGTTCACAGTTTGGATGTATGGGAAGCAGCTACATTTGCTTTTGTCCATGTTCTGTCTGAACATTACAGACTGTAAGCTTCACTCTAGGAGATGTTTTGACATGACTTTACTGCAGATGATCCTGGAACTTTGCACCTTGGAATATTTATGAAGCAGTTGTGCTGTTGGTTATTTTTGGTTATTTTTGGTTTGTTTTTGACTGTTGTAGAAGAAAGCAAGAGGTGTAGTGCCAGCTGTTGATTGTAAGGTGCTTGCTTTGATTCTTTTCAAGATCAGAGACCAGCAGGGATAGAGAATATACATTTTCTCCCCATTTATATTGATTTCATTGTTAGTATGTACAAGTTGCAGGGAGGGGGGGATAGAGGAGTGCAAGCGGGCTTGTCCTGCTGCAAAAAGCACTGATTATGGAGTTTATTTTGTGGCTGTATGTGACTTTGTGTGCATGTGTGTTTCTGTTTAATTGAGTCTTGTGTGTGGGGGGCCTGCAGAGTAGTGTGCAACTGGTTGGATTTCCACTCAGATGTTCATCGTGTTTCACTGTTGCAGTCATTACACTTGGGTTATCCTGCTGGAAGGCTACCCACAGTTGGCCTGAATTCCAAAGTCCTGGTCCGGCGTCGGTTGCTGACGCCTCTTCCCTGATGTCAGTGCACCAGGGGTATATAAGATGCAGCCGACTCCATTTTCTTCAGTCTTTCTTGCCGCACGGTGCCTGAAGCAAAAGCAGTTTGCAAGTGCCGGTCGGCCGACTCCTGAGATTTTCGAAATTGAATTTCAGATCCGAAGTCTTCAATAAAGCTAAGTACCCCGTTGGGGAAACCTTTTCTTGCTCCAGACCAAATGCAGTAAAAGTTAACAATTGTATTTCTTGTGGGAAGCAAATACCTCATAAGGATTTTCATTCTTACTATATTCCTTGCCTAGGCCCTGACCACGACATTGCTAGTTGTCGGTTTTGTGCTAGATTTAACCAACTCACTATTAAGCGTTGGTATGATTTTGCTTTTCATTACTTTGGCCGAAGGTTTAACTATATAATGCCATCAGAACAGCTGACGACTGGAGTTCATAAAAAGCACAAGGAAAAAGAGAAGGACAGGCATCCGAGGTCCAAAACCGACGACAAAGCCTCTTCTAGGCCAGTCACAGGTTCTCAGTGAGGTGCTTTCGCAGCCCCTGACACCTGCTACCTCAGAGCCACAGGCCGCCTCCAACTCCCACGTGGAGACAACTAGGCCTCTGGAAACTCAAGGTATTGGGCCTACAGAAACTACTCCCTCAGATGGGTCCAGAGCCGCTGAGCAGGCATCGGCTTCTGAGGGTGTTTTCAGACCTGCACAGCTTTCTATCAAGACAACTTCAGCAACCAAGACAAAGTCTAAAACACCTTTAAAGACAAGGAAACAAGTACAGCATTCTCCTGGACAGTCATCCATGCCTAAGAAACCGATGCTTAAAATGGCCGAGGACCTAATTACTTTGATCAGGGGTTCCCATCCCCCTCCTGATAAAAGGCCTAGGCAAGACACTGACTATGATTCCTCTGATCAGGTTTCTATTTCTTCTGATTCCTCTTCAGACCAGGGATATTCTCTTCCTCCCTATGAGGACTCTGATGCTGAAGAATCTATCCCTTCAGCCTCTCCTCCTGAGGACTACTCTTTTGGGGAAACCCTGCACACCATGAGGGAGCATTTCCACTGGGAGAGTCAAGATTATTCAGAATCCAAGAAAAGGCTCAGAGACTTTCTTTTATTGCCTCAACACAGACCTCTTGCTATTCCTCCTGTACTAGACATTGTAGATGATGTATTTTCAGAGTCCAGTCTGTCTCCTGATTCTTTACTCCCTGCATCAGTTAAGCCAGATAGGTACTACAGGGTTCCAGATTCACATAAATTTCTTTATAAAAACCCTGCTGCTGACCCAGAAACTATATCTCAGGGTCCCAAAGGGGTCAAGGCTTCCACTGCAAAAAAAACTGTTCCCTCTGATAGGGATTCTAGAGCACTGGACAGATGGGGGAAAAAAGTCTGCACCTCTGCTACTTTAGCTGTAAGGGCTTTAAATTGCCAGTTTCACATGCTTAAATATCAGCAATACCTATTGTCTCTGCTTAAACAGGAAATGCTGACAAACTCTGAATGCCCAAAAAACAAGGAAATGCAGAATTTAGTGCATGCAGCTGAACAAGTGGGAAAGCATACTTTGCAATGTGGTTTTGATTCACTAGAGGCCTCTTGCAGGGCCGCAGTTACAGGCTCTGTCATTCAAAGGCATGCTTGGTTAAAGGAACAGACTCTGCCTGATCATGCTAAAGCAAAATTATTGGATGCTTCATTACAGCATGACACTTTATTTGGTGTTAAGGCAGAAGAGGTGTTAAAGAAAATGGAGGATAAAGCGAAATCTATGTAGACTGTAAAGAATTTCTTACAGGTTCAACCACCCAGATTTAGCAGGAACTGGCCTTCTAAAAATTGGTCCTTTCCAGTGTCAGACAGGCCACAAAGAGGCAGATACCGACGCCATAGAGGCAGAACTCAGCCCCAAGGTTCATACAGATCTAAACAATGGGTTGCTTCAGCCTCCAGAAGCAGAGAAGACAAATCACAACCATATAGGAAACAGTCCCAATGACTTCCCACTACCAATACCAAGCACTTATCTATTGGCAGCTCCCTTAGGGGGAAAGCTAGCACTTTTCTTACAAAATTGGCACACGATCACCCAGGACAAATGGGTTCTGAATATTGTTTCTCAGGGCTACAGGTTCCACTTTCACACCCTTCCAAAGGCAAAAGGTATGCCAGACCTGCCACACAATCAATGGGCAGAGCCACAAAAGCAAATTTCATCTCTCATGGACATGAGGGCTATTCAGCGAGTACCACAGCAAGAACAGGGACAAAGATTTTACTCAAGGCTTTTCTTGGTACCCAGAAAGGACAAAGCATGGAGACCAATACTGGACCTGTCTATTCTAAATACTTTTCTGGACATTCCAAAATTCAGAATGCTGACATTGCAGCAACTTCTGCCCATGCTGGGCAAGAAGGTTTGGCTCGTAACTTTGGACCTCAAAGAGGCATACCTGCATGTCCCAGTCAAACAATCTTGCAGAAGATACCTCAGATTCATAGCTGGCTTAATGCACTACCAATTCCCTGCACTGCCCTTTGGCTTATCTACTGCGTCCAGCGTCTTCAAAAAATGCCTGGCACCAGTAATTGCATTTTGCAGACAAAGAGGAATTCAAATATATCCATACTTGGATGACTGCCTTATTCAAGCAGAGAGCAAGGACATTCTACTAAAGCATCTGGCGTTTGTAAAAAGATTACTAATTTCCCTAGGGTACGCAGTAAATGAAAAGAAATCAATACTAGTACCCTCTCAAGAGATAATATTCCTGGGTGCAAGCTTAAATACTACTGCCCAGATGGCTTATCTTACGCCAGACAAACAAAGGCAACTGACTTCTTACTTCAAAATGTTGGCAACAAAGACCCAGTTATCTGCAAGAAAAATTCTGCAGGCTTTGGGCTTCATGGCATCCTGCATTCTGATAATTCCATATGCAAGACTGCATATGAGGGAAGCTACAATGGTACCTAAAAAGTGTTTGGACTCAACATTGCCACAGCCTGGAAACATTAATTACCCTCATTCCCTGCCTGCAACAGGAATTTCGATGGTGGGCACTGGCCTGTCACCACAACAAGGGACAGCCATTCACTTTACCCATAGCCAGGCAGACTGTAACAACAGATGCATCGGATTATGCCTGGTGGGCACACATGACAGGAAAATGTATTCAGGGCACGTGGTCTGCAAGCCAAATGCATCTACATATCAATCAGAAAGAGATGCTAGCTGTACAGAATGCCCTGACAGCCTTCAAGGATCTACTTCATCCAGGACAACTACTGCTAAGGACGGACAATACTACAGTCATGTGGTACATAAACAAGCAAGGAGGCACACATTCCTACCCCCTCGGCAGGCAAGCCATGATTTTGTGGTACACAGCATTGGCCTATCAAGTGCATCTGCAAGCACAATTCCTGCCAGGAAAGACAAATACTCTGGCAGACGAACTAAGCAGAAACCTCATGGACCCTCACGAGTGGAAACTAGATCCATAAGTCTTCAGCATGATAACAAGGAAATGGGGATGCCCAGACATAGATCTGTTTGTCTCCCCTCACAACTGCCAACTACAGAGATTCTGCACAAGGACCTACCACGCACAAGCATGGAAGGTGGATGCTCTTTCATTCAGCTGGAAAACCCTGACAGTATATGCCTTTCCTCCACTGCCTCTCCTCTCCAAGGTACTCCTAAAGGTCAGACAAGAGAAGCCAAAAATGATTCTGATTGCCCCAGACTGGCCACGCCAGCACTGGTACCCAATCCTGAAGAGCTTGTCTCAAGGACCAGCCTGGACCTTACCTCAAATTCCTCATCTTCTGACACAACAAAACAATCGGATCCTGCACAGCCAACTCAGAACCTTAAATCTGGCTGCTTGGCGAATAATATAACCACTCAGAACACAACTCTCTCTAAAGCAGTTATGGATGTTATTTTGGAAGGCAGGAGGCCCAGCACCAGAAAATCTTATGCAGAAAAATGGAAGAGATTCTGTGCTTGGAATCAGACACAAGGAATTGACCCGCTTGTTCCAAATATTCCTCAGATTTTACAGTACCTAACTGAGATGCTGGATAAAGGTATATCTTTCTCATCCATTAAGATCCACGCCTCTGCCATTTCAGCTCATTACAATACGGAACCACCTATTTTTTCAAATCCGCTGCTAAGATAGTACCTCAGAGGGGCCAAAAACATAAGACCCACAAGGAGAGCACCGATACCTGCAAGGGACCTCAATTTTGTCTTGGAAAAGCTCACTCTTATCATGGAAAACAGCTCTGCTCCTAGCAATAACTTCAGCAAGAAGAGTCTCAGAGTTACAGGCATTAATGGCAGTGGAACCTTTTATCATTTTCCATCTGGACAGGGTTTCTCTAAGGACAAACCCAACATTCATGCCAAAGGTGGTGTCCAGTGTGGCTCTTAATCAAACCATTAATTTGCCTACCTTTTATCCAAATCCCCAGAATAAAGGGGAGAGACTTCTGCATTCTTTGGACATACACAGACAGCTACGCTTCTACTTGGACAAAACTAAAGCTTTCAGAAAGACTGAGCAACTTTTAGTGGCATATGCTGCAGGATCACAAGGAAAGGCGATCTCAAAGCAGACTATTTCAAAATGGATAGGACACTGCATTTGTTTCTGCTATGCACAACATGGCAAATCAGTGCCTAAGGGCATTAGGCCACATTCTACCAGGGCAGCAGCGACATCAGCAGCTTTTCTCAGAGGAGTACCAACCAAGGAGATTTTGGAGGCTGCAACTTGGAGTTCAGTGCACAGTTTTACCAAGCACTACCACTTACCTCTCTACTCTAAATCCAGAGCAGGCTTTGCCACTGCAGTTCTGCAGGGCCTCATAGCCACTCCTAATTCTGTTTAGACCCAGCCGCCCAACCTCAGCTTTGGGATTCAACTTAAGTGTAATGGCTGCAACAGTGAAACACGATGAACATAGTACAGTTGTGTACCTACCATAAATGTAGATGTTCGAGTGTATTCACTGTTGCAGTCCAGGTTACCCACCCACCATGCCCCTATCTTTGCTGGGACTTATCTGTACTTCTGTTAAATAAAATCAAGAATTCAATACACAGGAGGTTCAGATTCAAAAGTTTACTAGTGTACACCAGGAGGCAAAAAACGTACAAGTACAGAATTTTGTCTGACATGAAACAGGAAGCACACAATCTTATATAGGTTTAACATTCAAGCTGTGCCCACCTTACTGACGTGGTATGTCACAGGGCATCTACATCACTTTAGCTTACAGTCTTCTATTCATTAAAACTGCTGATGCTGTATATTTTAAAAAAGTTTTCCTCTGGATACAATACGGCCTTGCTATCCACCTGGTCAGACATAATGTCTCTCTGTAAAGTTACTTCTTCAAGGTTTCATATCAGTTCGAATACAATAGCAGATTCAGTCTTTTAATACACATCTTTGTCCTCTGTTACACTTTCTCACACAGCTGCGTGCTATCTCAGTAATACATATACAAGGCCAAATCATCCCAGCAGGAAAGAGCAGAAGATTTCATTATTTCACACATTTAATTTCCTGACCCAGCAGATAATCACTTGTGAAAAGCATAAACATTAAAACTTGCTAAGCTGGCATCTGCCAGGGTCGAAGGTCAGCTTTGCTTCAAGCCACACTGCAGTTTCAAAACTACTTTACATTTAAACATGAATTAATCCTCTCTACTATATGATTAATAGAATAAAATGCATTATATACTACTTTGCTTATAAACTAGCATTTATCACATATTCAAATACACATTTTTCTAACATTTTCCCCCCTATTAATACTTTTTATTCTATTTTGAAGTATGCATAGTGTTATTTCATCTCCCAACTTCTTCCACTTAGGATTTTCAGCTAGGTGAGTCATTTAATCTATACTTCAGAAAAAATGTCATCTGAGATCAATCTCAATGTCTTGGTACAAAGTTTCAGTAACAGATACATCAATAAAATCTTTGATTAATCTTTTCATGCAGGGAATTCCACAGCAAACACTTGCTCCTATTAGGAGTATACCCACACAAATGGCAATCAGAATGTTCATTAGGATGGAACCCCACCCCCCCAAATAGATTCTGGAAAAAGTCCGTCAGTGGGTTTGGGCCTGGTTCAGTCATGGCTGATACTTGCTGAATTTACCTCTAGGTGATTATTAATTTCATGCCTGTTATCTGGTATATACGCACAGCATTCTTCTTTGATAAGCACGCACGTACCACCTCTCGCCGCTAGGGTGAAGTCAAGAGCCATTCGACTTTGTAGCACAACAGTTCTCATTGCATTCAGTTCATCAGTTCTAAGGCAGAAAAAGTTGCATTACTCATTACTTCGAGAAGTTTCAACAATTTCCTCAGCTCCCAGATCGATTTGACTGCTCCGTAGGCTAGGAATATTCCTGCCCAGGATATAACACTGTCACTCAAGTCCATATGAGTCAATTTGCTTTTATCTTTCACGGCATTATGATCTTTCCAGCCAGCTTCGATCTTTCCAACTGGATTCACAGGTTTTTCAACTGGACCTTCAGGTTTTCGAGCTGCTTCTCTCACGTTTCGTATCTTACCCAAAGGTAATTCTGCAGTATGTCTTGTTGCCAGAACCAAATAACCCAAAAAACAACTGCCGCACCAATTCTCAGGTAACCATTTATATGCCTTTTTCCCACAAATAAAACAACAGTTTTCTACTTTAGTACTAATACGCATCAGCCCTGCATGAAACATTTTCTGATCTATAATTGACAATTGTTTAAACAAAACTGGATTTTTGCGAATGTCATTCATGGTTGTTTTCAATGAGTTCAAATATGAGTCCTAATTAGTATTGCAAAAAGTATTGCCATTACTATTCTTAATATAACATCGGTAAGATATGGTTATATTACAATTGCTCCAGCCCACCTGGATGGTATCATTTTTATAAAAACATACAACTCCTTTTTGTGTGACAGGTAAAAATAAAGCTATTTTGTCCTATGATCTCACAGTTCCTGTATCGAAGAGTAAATTCTCCCAAGTCTCATTTATCCCCAAAGGGACAGCGGACATTATCAGTCCTCCATATGCTGTTGGTATAGCTGTACAAACCCAGCAATTTGAAATGTTCATAGTCTCTGCATATACACGTTTCATGGCTAGGTATGTGTTAAAATTTGGATGCCAGTCTATAGACGTTTCATCACGCCTTCCCACTTTCACTTGTGTGGTTGTGTGTAAGATAAACCACAACAAGAGGAAAATTGTCACAATTACAGTCAATAAATGTACACTCAACAAAATGATTATGCAACATCTCTGGGGTTGATTTAAATTTCTATTCGCTTTGATGTTCATCGTGCATACAGCTGCAGTAATCACAGATGGGTTTTCAGCCATCAGGCGGACCCTCGGTCGGCCGAATTCCAAAGTCTTGGTCCGGCGTCGGTTGCCGTCGCTTACTCTTCTGACGTCAGGAAGGCCAGAGTATATAAAACACAGCCGACGCCATGTTCTTCAGTCTTTTTTGCCGCGCGGTGCCCGAAGCAGAAGCAGTTCGCAAGTGCCAGTCGGCCAGCTCCTGAATTACGAAAATATTTGGAACCGAAGTCTTCACTAAAGCTAAGTACCCCGTTGGGGAAACTTTTCTTGCCTCAGACCGATGTCAGAAAAAGTTAATTGTATTTCTTGTGGGAAGCAAATACCGCATAAGGATTTCCATTCCCTTTGCATACCTTGTTTGGGCCCAGACCACGACGTCTCGGGCTGTCACTTTTGCGCTACCTTCAATAAACGCACTATCAAGCGTCGGGCGGAGTTCGCCCAACACTTTTTTGGTAAAGCTTTTGACTATAAAATGTCGTCGGACACTCCGACTACTGTTTTATCCAAAAAACACAAGGAGAAGGACCGACACGTGAGGCCCGCGGTCTCCACCGACACCACGCCGAAACAGGCTACACGTGGTCCGGTTCTCAGCGAGACGCCTTTGCAGTCACTGACTACCGACGACACTCCTTTGGCGGTGTCTTCTGTACCCGAGACCGCTGGGTCATCGGCCCTTTCCCAGACTACAACCGAAGCCCCGGCTTCTGTCGAGCCTACTAATGTGGACAGATCCACCTCCACCCATGGTGTATTTAGGCCTTCATCTTCCTTTTCTATTAAGGCCTTTACTAAATCCAAAGCAGCCAGGCCTCACACTAGGCCTGCTGCTCAAGGCCCATCTCCTGGACCCATGCCTAAGAAACAGATGCTTAAAATGGCTGAGGACCTAATAACTCTTATCAGAGGTTCTCAGCCCCCTCCTGACAAGAGACCCAGAGTGGAGGAAGAATCCCCCTCTTCTGATCAGGGATCCATTTTATCAGAACATTCTGATGCAGAGGAACACTCTTACTCTTCTTTTGAGGATTCGGATGCAGAACAGTCCATTCCTTCTGTATCCCCCCCTGAGGATTTTTCTTTTGGGGAAACCTTGCACACCTTGAGGGAACATTTCCATTGGGAAGGTCAAGACTTTTCAGATTCCAAGAAAAGACTTAGGGAATTTCTTTGGTTACCTCAGCACAGACCTATTTCTTTGGTTACCTCAGCACAGACCTCTGGCTATACCCCCTGTTTTGGAGGTACTGGATGATGTATATTCGGAGGCTTGTTTTAATCCTGATTCTCTGCCTCCTGCACCAGTAAAGCCTGATAGATATTACAGAGTACCCAGTTCTCACCAATTTCTCTACAAAGGCCATAATGCTGACCCTGAAACCATTTCACAAGGCCCTAAGGGATTAAAGGCCTCCACTGCCAAGAATCCACTTCCTGCAGAAAGGGAATCTAGATCTCTAGAAAGGTGGGGTAAGAAGGTATATACCTCGTCCACCCTAGCCATGAGGGCCTTAAACTGCCAGTTTCATATGATTAAATATCAACAGTTCCTGTTATCACAATTAAAAAACAAAATGTCTCAACCTGAACAACCAGATTTAAAAGAGTTACAGGATATGATGCATAGTGTGGAACAAGTGGGTAAACACACCTTACAATGTGGTTATGATGCCCTAGAGGCCTCCAGTAGAGCGGCTGCTACAGGATCAGTCATTTGCAGACATGCCTGGCTTAGGGAACAAAATTTGCCTGATCATGTGAAAGCTAAACTTGTTGATGCTCCTTTACAAAAGGATGTACTTTTTGGTACTAATGCTGAGGATATACTACGAAAAATGGAAGAAAAAGCCAAATCTATGCAAACTGTCAAAGCTTTCTTACAGGTCCAGCCACCACGATTTAGCAGGAATTGGCCTTCAAAAAACTGGTCCTTTCCAGCCACTGACAAGCCCCAAAGAGGTAGATACAGACGCACAAGGGGCAGAGGACAATCACAAGGATCATATAGAGGCAGACAATGGCAATCTCCAGCACCAAGAGGTGGTGAAGACGGTGCACAACAATACAGGAAGCAAACCCAATGACTCCCTCATTTCCATGCCAAGCAAATCTCAGCTGGCAGCACCTTTGGGAGGGAAACTAGCATTATTTGCAAGCAATTGGCATATTGTCACAACAGACAAATGGATACTGGACATTATAAACAGAGGCTACAAATTTCAATTTCACACTCTTCCGAAAATGAGAGGCATGCCAAACCTACCACAAAATCAAAGGGTAGAGGCACAACTGCAAATTTCAAAGCTCCTAAACATAAGAGCTATACAAAAGGTACCTACGCACCAACAAGGTCAAGGTTTTTATTCAAGGCTCTTCCTGGTGCCAAGAAAAGGAACCGACTGGAGACCCATTCTGGACTTATCCATCCTAAACACATTTCTACTCGTGCCAAAATTCAAGATGCTCACATTACAGCAACTTCTTCCCATGCTGGGCAAGGAGTTTTGGCTGGTAACATTGGACCTCAAGGAGGCATACCTGCATGTCCCAATCAGACAAAGCTGCAGAAGATACCTCAGATTTCTTGCAGGTTCAATCCACTATCAATTCTCTGCATTGCCCTTTGGCTTATCTACTGCACCCAGAGTATTCACAAAGTGCCTGGCATCAGTGATTGCCTATTGCAGACTTCAAGGGATACAAATTTACCCTTATCTGGACGACTGCCTGATCCAAGCGGACAGCAAACACATACTACTGGAACATCTGGCATATGTGACACGGTTACTGCTTTCTCTGGGATACACCATCAACAAGAAGAAATCAAGGCTAACACCATCTCAGAAAATAACCTTCCTGGGTGCCAGCTTGGACACAAACACCCAGATGGCATACCTTACGCCAGAAAAACAAGGGCAATTATCTCAGTACTTCAAAACACTAGCAAAAAGTACCAGGCTTACTGCAAGGAAAATCCTGCAGGCTCTGGGATTCATGGCATCTTGCATTCTTCTAATCCCCTGTGCAAAGCTGCATATGAGGAAACTTCAATGGTACCTAAAAAATCTATGGTCTCAACACAGTCACAGCTTGGAAGCAATTATACCAATAATTCCATGTCTACAAAAGGAATTTCTATGGTGGGCCCAAGCATGTCAAGTAAACACAGGCCTTCCTTTCTGCAAGCCTCAAGCAAAACAAGTCATAACCACAGACGCCTCAGATTACGCATGGGGGGGCACACATGAAGGACAGGTGCATTCAGGGCAGATGGCCCCAAAAGGAAAAGCACCTTCACATCAATCAAAAAGAAATGCTAGCAGTAATAAATGCAATTACAGCTTTCAAGGACTTCCTGCATCCAGGACAATTACTGATAAGAACAGACAACACCACAGTAATGTAGTACATAAACAAAAAAGGAGGAACACACTCATACCCCTTGTGCAGACTAGCCATGACTCTTTGGAACTTGGCTCTAGAAAGACAAATCGAACTACAGGCACAGTACTTGCCAGGACTGGAAAACACACTGGCAGACACTCTGAGCAGGAATATGACAGATCCACACGAATGGAAGCTACATCCACAGGTGTTTACGGAGATAATCCAAGCGTGGGGGAGGCCAGACATAGATCTTTTTGCCTCCCACAGGAACCATCAATTGAAAAGGTTTTGCTCAAGGACCTTCCATCCAAAGGCCTGGAAAGTGGATGCCCTTTCATTCAGTTGGACAACATGGACAGTTTATGCATTCCCACCTCTGCCTCTTCTGCCCAAGGTGCTTTTGAAAGCAAGAACAGACAAACCAAGGATGATACTGATTGCTCCAGACTGGCCAAGGCAACATTGGTATCCACTCCTGAGGAGCCTAACACATACTCCTCCCTGGTCCCTGCCTCTAATACCTCTTCTGCTGACTCAGAACAGCTACAAAACCCTTCACAGTCAGCTGAAAACACTCAACCTCGCTGCATGGAAAATTCCTTAACACCACAGCAGACCTTACTCTCCAAGGAGGTGCAGGATGTCATTTTGGAGGCCAGAAGACCATCTACTAGAAAAGCTTACTCCTCAAAATGGAAGCGGTTTTGCTGTTGGAATGAGAAAAGAGGACAGGACCCTAGAAAATTGAACTTGCCTCAGGTTTTACAGTACCTAGCTGAACTGCTGAACAGTGGACTTTCATTTTCTTCCATTAAAATACACGCCTCAGCCATTTCGGCAGAATTCAACACGGATCCTCCTTTATTCTCTCACCCACTCTTACGGCAGTTCCTCAGAGGGGCTAAGAATATAAGACCTCCAAGGAAGCAACCAATACCAGCCTGGGACCTTAATTACATACTAGAAAAATTAACATTGCCTCCTTTTGAACCTGCTGCCTCAACAGATCTGCAGTATTTGTCCTGGAAAACAGCTTTCCTTCTGGCCATCACTTCAGCTCGTAGGGTTTCTAAACTACAGGCCCTCATGGCGGTGCAGCCCTTCCTCATCTTCCATCAGGATAGGGTTTCCCTTCGTACTAATCCATCTTTTATGCCAAAAGTGGTATCCAGGGTAGCCTTAAACCAAGCCATACACCTACCTACCTTTTATCCTAACCCTCAAAACAAAGGGGAAAGGCTGCTTCACTCTTTAGACATCCATAGGCAGTTACGTTACTATTTGGACAGAACAAAGTCCTTCAGGAAATCAGAACAACGTTTTGTGTCCTATGCCATAGGGGCTGAAGGGAATCCAGTTACCAAACAGACCATTTCCAAGTGGATTGGCCACTGCATACGATTTTGTTACTCCTATCATGGGAAACCTGTCCCTTCTGGTATCAGATCTCACTCCACCAGGGCCACAGCCACCTCTACAGCCTTCCTCAGAGGTGTGCCTACTAAGGATATTTTGGAGGCAGCCACTTGGAGTTCTGTACATACTTTCACAAAACACTACCACCTGCCCTTATATTCCAGAACAAGAGCAGGCTTTGCCACTGCTGTTTTGCAGGGCATTCTGGCTCAACCCAGTTCCACATAGTACCTACAACCCTATACATAGCTTTGGGACTCTACCCATCTGTGATTACTGCAGCTGTATGCACGATGGACATAGTACAGTTTTGTACCTACCATAAATGTAGATGTTTGAGTGCTAATACAGCTGCAGTACAGGTTTCCCTCCCTCCTTCCCCTCTTGGTAAGGGCATGGGGCCTAAAAACCTCTTCATACCTCCTGACTGGGTTATCCTGCTATGTTTTATTTGCTTGCATTTGTGGATAAGCTTTATTTATGTATTGCCTTCCTTTTGGGGGCACCTGACATCTGGGGCAAGAAAGACTGAAGAACATGGCGTCGGCTGTTTCTTATATACTCTGGCCTTCCTGATGTCAGAAGAGTAAGCGACGACAGCCGACGCCGGACCAAGACTTTGGAATTCGGCCGACCGAGGGACCGCCTGACGGCTGAAAACCCATCTGTGATTACTGCAGCTGTATTAGCACTCGAACATCTACATTTATGGTAGGTACAAAACTGTACTTTTTTTGGCCATCTCGGTCTGGTTGTGTATCAGTCACAAAGATTTTATCAAGTTGAAAGTTCTTTACTGGCTTACAATGTGTCAAATGAACCCAGGACGTCCTCTCGGCCACTCTAACTGCAGTAGGCATTGCCAACAGAACCTGGTATGGTCCCTCCCACTTTGGACTCGCCCAATTCTTCCTTTTCGTCACTTTCAGCCACACGAATGTCCCAGGGGCCAAGACTGCTTCCACCGGTCTGGTCTGTTCCTTATCAGATTTGTTTGTTAAGTTTCCTCATATAACTAGCTAATGAACTGTCAGCCTCTTGCTCTGCAGGCATGAGAGCTTTCCACTGAGGCACATAATATGCTCTCCCAAAAACCATTTCAAAGGGAGTCAAACCCTTTATATTTGGAACCGTTCTCATACTCAGCAGTGCCAAAGGCAGACAGTATATCCAATTCTTTTGGGTCTCCTCTACTAGCTTCCTAAGCTTATTTTTGAGGGTACCATTGTACCTTTCCACCAGTCCTGCTGACTGTGGGAGGTAGGCACAATGGTTCTTTAAGGAGATACCAAAAATTCTCCCAAGTTGTTGGATTGTCTGATTCACGAAATGAGTGCCGTTGTCACTATAAATCCTTTCAAGAATGCCAAATCTAGGGATTATCTCTTTTATCAGGGCTTTTGCCACTGTTGCTGCATCCGGGTTTTTGGTTGGAAAAGGTTCTACCCATTTGGAAAACATATCTACAATAACTAAACAAAACTTTTTCCCTTCACACTTATTCAATTCTATGAAATCCATACAAATAGTATGGAACGGGTATGGTGGTATAGGAAAACTTCCTTGCTTGGTTTTAAATGCCCCTTGTGCATGGTGCTTGTTACAAGTATGACAAGCTGCACAAAATGTTTATGTGTAATTTGTGAATCCGTATGTTTGGAATATTCAGTTTACTAACTGTACCATCCCCCCTTTTGAGACATGGCACTGCCCATGGCTCAACAAAGCTGCATATCTAAATAAATTAGACGGCAATATCGGTTTTCTCTCTTTGGAAATGTACAGTCCATTCTCAAGAATTGCACCTCGTTTTACCCATTTTTGTTTTTCTGCTTTTGTAGTAAGCGTCTGCATTATTTTTAACTTGTCTAAATCTAAAATCTCAGAGGGTTGTAATTCCTCATTCAAAAGTAAAATTTCTGAGTCTGAGGCTGCTTGCTTTGCAGCTACATCAGCTCGTGCATTGCCTTTTGAAATCTTATCCTGCTGTTTCGTATGAGCTACACATTTACAAATAGCTACTTTGGTAGGTAACTGAATAGATTCTAATAACTCCAAAATAAATTGTGCATGATTAATAGGTTTTCCACTAGATGTTATCATTCCTCTATTTTTCCATTGTTGTGCAAATACATGTACTGTAGAAAAAGCATACTGACTATCAGTATATATGTTTACACACTTGTTTTTGCTAAAGTACATGCCCTCGTCAAAGCTATCAATTCTGCTGCTTGTGCAGATAAGTTGTGTGGTAAGGATTGAGCTTCTAAAATTTCAGTGTCTGTAACTACTGCATACCCTACCAGATTCTTTCCTGTAGGACCCCTTCTGCATGAGCCGTCCACGTAATATGTCACCTCGGCATTGTCCAAGGGCATATCTGTGAGATCTTGTCTAGGTAAAGCTAACTGTTCAATTTCCTGCAGGCAGCTGTGTGGTGTGCCTTCCGCAGGAGTTGGAAGTAATGTTGATGGATTTAATGTCGTACATCGTTCAGTTGTCATATGAGGTTGGCTCAGCAGTATAGTCATACATGAAAGATGTCTAGCAGGAGAAAGGTATGCCATTTTTTCTTGCAGTAAAATTATTGCAACTGCATGAGGCACTCTCAATGTGAGAGGGTGGAATAACACCACTGAGGCCGAAGGCTGTACTGCCATTGCAGCTGCAACTACTGCTTGTACACAGTGAGGCAAAGATCGCGCCACTGGATCTAACTGTGATGAATAATAGGCTATGGCGCGTTGCTTATCCCCATGTTGTTGCGTCAATACTGACGTCATATATCCTTGCTTACAATCTACGGTCTGAAAGAACCGTTTGTGATAATTCGGAAGTCCTAAAACTAATGAAGAAGCTATCAACTGCTTCAACCTGCAGAAAGCCGTTTCTGCTTCGGGTGTCCATTGTAAGATATCTTGTGCTGCCATTGGCGTCTTATATATCAAGTCAGTCAGTGGAGCAGATTCCAAAGTATAATTTGGTATCCAGCTCCGACAAAAATTAGTTGTACCCAAGAAAGACATAATTTCCTTCTTGGTTGTTGATTTGGGTGCTTGCAAGATTGCTGTTTTTCTTTCCTCATCCAATATTCTACCTTCATTGGATATTACATATCCCAAGTATCTAACTTGTTTTCTCCAAAGTTGAAACTTACTTTTGTTTACTTTGTGTCCTTGTGTTGCTAAAAATTTCAATAATGCTGCAGTATCCTCCCTGCACTGTTGCTGGGTGGGGCTGCTAGCAAGATGTCATCTACATAAAGTAGAATTTGACTACCTTCCGGTGGGGTAAACCCTGCCAGATTGCTAGCCATTTCTTGTGCAAATATTGTTGGGCTCTCACAATATCCCTGTGGTAGTCGAGTATACGTATACCTTTTACTCTGAAATGTAAATGCAAACCAATGTTGACTATCAGGATGTATAGGTATTGAAAAGAAAGCATTGCTAATATCTACCACAGAGAAATACTTCTGTTGCGGTTCTAAATCGTTTAACAAAGTATGTGGGTCTGGCACCGTAGGTGCTCTAGGTATTATTGCATTATTTACAGCTTGTAAATCTTGTACCATCCGCCATTCCCCGTTTGCTTTTTTAACAGGAAATAGGGGTGTATTACATGGTGAATCAGGAGATTCTACCAGTACTCCTTCTTTGAGTAATGCTGCTATTATAGGCTTAATTCCTATTTCTGCATCCTTTCTCAATGGGTATTGTCTTTTCTGTGGTCTAAAAGTTGACTTTGGGGTTATTGTAACTGGTCCTGCTGTTCGAATAAGTCCTACATCTGACTTGCCTGTTGACCAAAGAGTTGTTGGAATTTCACATAAGGCCTTTTCTTCTTCTAATAAGAATGCTAATCAGCTGTCCTCACTAGATTGCAAGTGTACAGCTGGATGTGTCTGTGTTAACCAATTCAGTTTTTGTTTTTGTATCCCTTGTTCTGATAGTTCTAAATCAGTCTGTTTCTCCCATCTTGTTACTTTTTCTCCTAAGTCTGCCCATTTGACACTTTTGTTCTTTGTCAAGCTGACATGTGGTAATCTATTTGATCTATATAATGCAAGGAATTCTTGAGGTAATGAACAGCTAACTACACTGTTCCCCTCAGTATCCCAGTACAAAGTACGCAAAACCAATCTAGTTGCACGATTTCTAAACAATTCTTGCTCATACTCTCTATCAGGTCCTGGTGTAGCACAGTAGTATAGAGTACAGTGTAACAAATGCTGTTGATCAGTGTCAAGGGAGGGGGCTTTACTGATGGCTACGTTCATCAGTTCCTCGGTTACTGCCCTTGGACCAGTCGTGACTAGGTCCTGGCTATACCAGTAAAAAGTTTCACCCTCCAATCGCACTACAAAGGTATCCATTTGTCTCTGTGCCTCCATACCTTGTACAGTTGGAACTACTGCTATGCCAAATATCTGCATAAGGTCCCTACCCAATAGGTTCACTGGACACTTTGCAGAAACAACAATTTTACTTCTCTGGGTCATACCTGAAACAGGGTCAGTTATTGCTATATCATGGGAAAGTGGTTCCCTATATAGCTGTCCATTTGCTGCTTTCACTAGTATATAATCAGGTGATTCGGAATGTTCTGGTAACTTGGAGGGGTGTATCAAAGTCCGTGACGCTCCTGAGTCACACAGGAATTTGACTTCCCTTCCCTCCACCAGAAGTGTAACTTCTGGTTTCGTATCTGCTAAGTAGAGCTCTAAACTTAATAATGCTAAGTCCAAAATTTCACTTTCTTCATCCTCCATATCTACTTGCACTTCCTTTACTCCTTCTATCACATTTACATTTGTTTTCTGTTTATTAACTTTTCCTGATGATTTCTGACTTTCACATGATGTATCTTCACTATCATATAGTCAGTCCTCATCTCCCTTATCTTCTGTAATTACCTTTTTGTTTTGCTTACAATCCCTTGCTAGATGTCCCTTTTTCCCGCACTTGAAGCATTCACCTCTCTTTTTTTCTCTCTTCAAAATCTTCTGATCGTTTGACTGTTTGTTTCCCTGGGCATTCTTCTTGCCCTTTTTACCTGATTGCAACACAAATACTTCAGCTCCGTCTTCAGCAGTGAAGACTTGTGCCTTCTTTTTCTTTTTACTATTAAAATGTCTTTCAGCATGTCTAGCATATTCAAGTAAGGCTTGTAGCCTCCCTGTTCGATGGTCTATCATATGCTTCGTAATGAAGCTACTAATAGGTGCAATGCAACCTTTCAAAAATGCATTTTTCAATTGTTGTTCATACGGGGAATCATTCGTTTGGTTCTCAGGAACCGACATACCGCTATGATTATTAAAACACTCTAATAATCTAGCATAGTACCCATCTATTGTCTCATTTTCCTGTTGTATGCATTGATTAATGCAAGTCCAGTCTGCTCTAGGTTTCCATTTCTCATAGATTCGGTCTGTTAGACCTTTCACTCTGTTGTCTAACTCTGCGTCACTATGTGGGAGTGGTCTAAGCTCTGCATTACGAGGATTCCAGGTGCCACAAATCATGTGCCAATCTGGACCTATAATTTGTCTTACTACTTTTTCTACTTCTTCCCCATTCAAGTGGTAACTCAACCTCATGCCTTGTAAATCTTCTAAAAATTTCGTAAAATTAACTTTCGGATGGGGGATTCCCTCAGTAGCCTTCCGGATATCCTCCGGTGTCCATGGTCTATATACTAAGAGTGTTGGGTTTTGCCCTTCCTGTCCTGCCTGAGGATTTGGAACTTCTATAAGTGGGCATATTTCTTCCTCACTCTCATCCTGTAGGTTTCTCTCAATTTGATATGATTCTGTGTCCCTATGTGTTTTACGTGTTCGGGACCTAGTTTCAATAGGATCTCTAACAAATGGTTGTGGTCTTGCTGAAACTTCAGGATAACGCGGGGGCGGACCAGCCTGTCCACTCGCTTCATATCCTGAAAAGGGTAAGGAAGGGGGCAAGGGAGGAGGAGGAGGAGCTGTCGCTATTACCAAGTTATTATCTTCTTTGTCTAAAAACAATGTTTTTGAATTTTTCAGCTTCTGTTCCCTACGATTTGCTTCCTCAATCCACCTGTGTGCCTGAGGAATGCCTAATTGGCGTTGCTTTTTTGCCTGACCTCCCGCATCAGATTTAAGTTGTTTAAGGAGTTTAACTAGTGAAGTTTTATCTAGTTTACCATCAAATTCATATTTGCTAACCCATTTTGTATAATACCTAACGTTATCGGAACGTTGTGATTGCATGTATTTTGCGTCTTTGGTTAGGGGCGGATCTCGCGATGTTTTAGTGCACTGATTACTCATGACAAAGAAAATGTTACGTAACCCTTTTTTATCACGTGATATCAAATTCTCAGTTCCTGTTCGCAGTGTATCTAGAATAACTGCCTACCTTATTCTGTTACCCTGATCTATGACCAAATATACAGTACTTCCTTTTGTCCCTGATCTGCAAAACAAATCTTGACAACAATATACTGTAACCTAGTCCCTGATCTAAAACAGAAAAAAGGTAAATTTTTCCTACCTGAGCCTCCGGTATTGAACTGTCCAATGTCCGCTCTTCGGCCACAGATCAGAAAGTGGCCAGCCTCTTTAAACGACAATTCAGTCGGAGGTCTTTTCACCCAAGAAGAACCGTTTCGGTAATTTCTCCTGCGCAGTATTCAACCACCGGTAGACTCTGATCTGCAGCTGTCTGAGCGAATTTCCGGCTAAGAAGGACCAAACTGTTAAATAAAATCAAGAATTCAATACACAGGAGGTTCAGATTCAAAAGTTTACTAGTGTACACCAGGAGGCAAAAAACGTACAAGTACAGAATTTTGTCTGACATGAAACAGGAAACACACAATCTTATATAGGTTTAACATTCAAGCTGTGCCCACCTTACTGACGTGGTATGTCACAGGGCATCTACATCACTTTAGCTTACAGTCCTCTATTCATTAAAACTGCTGATGCTGTATATTTTAAAAAAGTTTTCCTCTGGATAGAATACGGCCTTGCTATCCACCTGGTCAGACATAATGTCTCTCTGTAAAGTTACTTCTTCAAGGTTTCATATCAGTTCGAATACAATAGCAGATTCAGTCTTTTAATACACATCTTTGTTCTCTGTTACACTTTCTCACACAGCTGCGTGCTATCTCAGTAATACATATACAAGGCCAAATCATCCCAGCAGGAAAGAGCAGAAGATTTCATTATTTTACACATTTAATTTCCTGACCCAGCAGATAATCACTTGTGAAAAGCATAAACATTAAAACTTGCTAAGCTGGCATCTGCCAGGGTCGAAGGTCAGCTTTGCTTCAAGCCACACTGCAGTTTCAAAACTACTGTACATTTAAACATGAATTAATCCTCTCTACTATATGATTAATAGAATAAAATGCATTATATACTACTTTGCTTATAAACTAGCATTTATCATATATTCAAATACACATTTTTCTAACAACTTCTCTATTCTATGCAACCTATGTGGTGTATTTGCTTGTAGATGAAGGTAATTTTTATGTTAGTGCATGCTTTTTTATAAGCAATATATTCAGCCTACCCTGTTGGGGGCACCTGACATCTGGGGCAAGAAAAACTGAAGAAAATAGCATCGGCTGCATCTTGTATACCCCTGGCGCACTGATGTCTGGGAAGAGGCGACAGCAACCGATGCCGGACCAGGACTTTGGAATTCAGGCCGACTGCGGGTAGCCTGCCAGCAGGATAACCCAAGTGTAATGACTGCAACAGTGAGTACACTCGAACATCTACATTTATGGTAGGTACACAACTGTACTTTTTATTTCATCTCATGTTATTTCGTAACACCTGTTGACACAATGTGCATTGCCTACAAAGAATCACACAGTTCTCCCTGTGAGATATTTAACCTTGAAGGATTAAAGAGGATGCTTGCCAGTGCTATATTTACATGGGAGTCTTCCAGTAACATATGCTGTACCTTTGCTGGTACCAGCCAGCATTAGCTGCACTGAAAATAAAGCAACAATCGTAGAAATGATTTGACCAAAGCATTTCAGCCACTGAAGAGTAGATACAAATGTTTTGATTTACTGTTAGGTTGACCTGTACTTGAAGAGCTACTGCTGTGATGTGCATCTCGCATAACTCTACTTCCCTGGCCATCACTGCTCAAAGGAAAAAAATTGGAATTTTTGTAAGAATAGTTTGACCTCATTCAGAATGGAGGTCTTTGTCAAATAAGGACACATTAGCAGAATTGTTTGCTTTTTACAATTTTTAAGGTTAAATAAAAATGTAATTTGATGTCAAGTCACATTTGATTTTTTTCTTCTATATCTTGATATTGTGGAAGATTATAGTGTATGTAAGCTTTTGAAGAACCAAAAAAAGTATTTTGATGTCTAGTTTCATTGGAGTGTTTCTTATTTTCCTGTATCTTGAAATTGTTTAAAATTGTGTGACAAACATAGTGTTATGAAAAAAAATGCATTCTGATGTCTTAAACTTTATTTTGCAGGTTGGCTGCTTTGAGGAACTAAAATTGCTTTGTAAGAGAATAACACCCCTGAATGGAACAAGTGGTCTTATAAAGTTAAGGCTCTTGATCAGGGTCTCCCTGTGAAGACAACGTACAGGACTTCAAGAAACAGTATACTTTGCTCAATTCACAAGATGCACTTTGATTCTGATTACTGTTTACCTTAAAATCTTTCCCTGGGCCTTATAATACTGGATTTTAAGATGCCAACAAATAACACTGTGTGCTGAAAAGAAAACACTGACTCATTTTAGGGGGAACCATTGCTTGACTGAAAACTGTTCAATGGGTGTATTCACTGAGAATAACCAGAGTTGTAGTGTGAAGTACAACGGTTGGACTTGCTTAAAGTTAAGCTTCATCAGTTTGCCTGTTATATAAAAGAGGAGGTTTTAAATATTTAAACTATATATACAGATTTGTGAAGGTATGATGATTTTTCCTTTATTTTGCCTTGTCTTGTATGTTTTTTTTTTTTACTTTGCTGTTCATAGTTTGCCTTTTTTTGTATACCTCTTTGTACATTCTTAGCTCACACTTAATGAGTGTACTGCTGGAGAATCCATCTTATGCAGTCAAAAGAATAGCCTGTACAGCTCAGTTGAGATGGGGATGTTCTATGAAGGCTTTTAGACACTAAAAATACTTCTTGCTCATTTCTGGAGAAAGTGCACATTACCAAAGTTGATATGGGAGTTCTGCCTCTCATTTTCAGCGCGGAAGAGGGTGTACATACCTTTCAAATGTCCAGATTTTGGGCTCATATTTTTGGCCTGTACCTCATATAAGTTGTGGTTTTCTGGCATATCACTGGGAGGGTTTGAATACTGAAGTCACTAAATAATGGCACACATTTGAGTTTCAGACTTCAAGCTCTTTACAAAATGTGATGTTAAAACAAAGCCTGTTACTGGAGTAACTTTCTAAGTTTATAAGAGCAGTATTTAAAATATGTCCCTATTTTTAGGCCTTTGTCCTCCCATTTTGTCGGGCTTTGTCCAGATCTCTTGGACTAAGAGGTTGAGAGGTACGGGGGTGAACAACTGCCTTTGTACCTGACTTCTTTTAATACATTGAATTATCGTGTGCCTTCATAGTCTTTTGGACAGTGTGAAGAGCACTGTATGATGATGCACATGCACTTACAGCGGAGGAAAGCAGCATCCTTTTGTTTTCTAGTTTCTAGACATATGTGGATGCCTTTTTGTGTGACTGGAGTGCCGTGCCATAGGTTAGAGTTGAGGAAGTTGGAGGATTTTGATTCTCACTACTAGATATTCTCTGTTACTGTTCCTCTGAGTAAAATAAGGATAGATTTAAGAGAGAAATCAGTGGCTTGCCTGTGTGGTGTACCTGATATATATGACTATTTGCATGCTCAGCAACACACACACACACTGATTTCTGAAGCTCTGTCTGATTAGCATTGCTGAACTGAAGTGAACGCAGTAACTGAGGGAATTTGGTAAAAATGTTAGACATGCTGATGCATCAGTAGGATGCTAGACAATATTGTTTATTAATCAGTAGGATTTTGTTTTGTGCTTGAGATGTGTCCACTAAAAAAGAAGGTACTACAGCTTTTCTACAGGATTTTCTGTTAGCTTTTGAAAAAATGTGACAGTTTGCTCTCAGTGTAGTATCTGAAATGGCTAGAGCTGTTTTTAATATAATTAAAGACCATTGTAATAATTTTTTCCATGCTTTCTCTCTTATTCAGGGTGATTGACACATTTTTCCAGGTTGCTTACTCTAGGTTTCTGTTTAAAGCATGTGGTTGAGCTAAAACATCTTGCCTCTAGCCAACTGAATTTCACTACAGTGTTCAACTAAGAAAATTGAAATGGTTTCCACCTTCCAATTCCAGTAAATCTGTTAGATCTGTAGTTTGTTGAATTCTCATCTGTTGGAGCATTGTATTGTGTGTGTGTTTGTTATTACAGTGTTCCCTTTTGTTGCAAGGCCATAACTTGCTGTTGATGAGTCTATTTTCTTTACTGTGCTGTCAGATGGAAAAAGCAAGCCTTCATCCCTGCCATTTGTAGGGTTACATCTCTATTTTGAGATGGCATTTTTTTGTTTAACCTCTGTACTTTATGATTGAATAGTGCTTTTCTCATAGATGTATGTCTTATTTGGGAAATGCTTTCTTTTCAATGGGTTCTGCCATGAGTAAGAGCAGTTTTCTTGCATCCAGTTTTTCTATCTGTGATGCCTGTAGGTATGCAGTGAACAATTGACAGTATGTGCTTCTATTACTTTGTTTTCCATTGATTGCTATTGTATACAGTTTGTTCCCCTATTTTTAGCATTGAATCTGGGCTGATTCTGCAGTTGGTCATACTTTGATCAGTATTCTGCCTGGTAAACATACTAAAATAAATTCTTCAAGTAGTCACTGTAGACATTTGTCTTCTAGACTACCAAGGGAGGCATTAATGTCTTTTAGGGGTAGCATTTTCTTGCTGGCTTTTTGGGTAATTTCCCACCTGGCTTGAAAACCAGCAACACCAACGCACTGTGTATGCCTCAATCTCCAGTTTGCTTTTCTTTTTGTCCTACTACAGTTTTATCATTGCCTATGTATGAGGTCATATGTGACTTAGGTTTGCCACCTGTCCATCTTTACACAGGAAAGTCCATAGTTGGGCAGTTGTGCCCTGCAAAAAACATGTAAAATGTCAAATGTACTACGATATTTACACACACAATTTCCTAAGGTCTGTATTGTAGTTGAGTAAAACCATTATTTTGTATCTGAAACCCCTTGTTTTTATGTGAAGTAACAGGAACATGTCAAAGTCTACAAGTGTGAGCTTTAATTTTGGCAATACAGATGAAGTCCAGTCATTTTCATCAGGTGTGGGTATGTTTATTTCCTGCAAAATCGTCAGTTTTTCTTAAAAAAAAAAAAAAAAGTCTTACTGTGGACACTTGAAAAGGTGGCAGCCTTATTATGACTCCAAGTGAGTCCTTTTCTGTTGATTTAAAAAAGACAATTATTTAACATACATGGGAATTTTTTGTATTCCTTCTGCTGGCAGAGCAGCCTAATTATTAAAAAAAAAAGTTGGGATAGCATAGTTTGATGAACTTTTGCTCAACTATCTTCAACTTTTCATGTAAGTTTTGGCTGTTGCCATATTAACCAGAATAAACAGAGCAGAACATTTTTTCTAGTATGAAGTGCAAATTCAGAATGATCAGGTAGTCATCCTGAACCGAAGGTGAGAAGGAACCTGTACAAAACTGTTAGTGTGCAGCGAGCTGTTGACAGCACTATCAAGCTCTATTCCTGTAGTAATGTCATATTCCAGTACACCTTTCTTTTATTTCTTTTGAGTGTATCTTAAGCTGTATTAGGCATCACCAGTAGGAATTGACTGGCCTTTTTTCCTTTAGTTAAACATTAACTAAGGTAAGTTGGCCCCATGTCTCTGAGAGAGAGAGACAGACAGACAGACATAGACAGTAATGCCCAGACTAACATGCCCACAACATAACCTGTAGAAACTTCCTAACATACCCCCTCCATAAAATTCCCATGATACATAGGGACACAATTGGCTTGGGTTGCACAGCTAGACTTATAAAGGCTCTGCTCGTCGTTAGCTTAGTGTATACTCATGAACCTACAGACGTACGTGCTTTGCTCTCTGAACTAGAATTTAAGACAAAGTGCATAAGAGAAGACTTTATACTCTGTTCTGTCCTGAAGACATTAGTAGTTTAAAAAGGTGTTTTCTTCCCCTGCAACTCTCAGTACTGGTTACATTTTTCTGGGCAGAGTTCAGCTTCTTTTTGAAACAGTACCTTTAACATGGAGGCAAATAAGTTCTAGTTTTGTAGCTAATAGAAGAGTGCACGCCAAAAGAAATGATTGGTATAGAAATCTGTTATTTTGTCTGAAATTAAATGGCAAACTTGCATGTTATGTTTTGTTGCATATCCACAGCACAAGTTTCACGTTTATTTTTTTAATATTGAGGTAAATATGCTAAGCAGCAGTGCATTTTTTTCAGTTATGATCATAGTGCACGCTGCTTAGATGATGTCTACAGAGATGTACAGTAAGCAAATGGGTATTGGGGAGTCAAACCCAGGACTTAATGTTGAAGTTTGTTAGCAGCTCCTAGCCTAAACTCGCTGTGCTAAATGCTTATTCAAGTCAGCCCCTAATTACAGACTAGACAAATACCCAGAAGACCATGCTTTCATTTAATATTTTTTTCAGAGATAATTTAAAACATTTTAATGATTTGTTTCAAGTAAAGCTGTCACCATGGTACATGAAACTGTATTATTTTATCCCCTTATACTACTTGCACTGTTGGCAAGGCATCTCCCTCAAGTATTAGCTCAGCTGTCATGTTTTTCTGACCTGGGTAGGCTGTAGCTGGAATGGTTCTTTTGTGTCAGGTAATACCTTGGTTATTAAACAAGCAGGTACAAAAAACACATGACATCTGTATTACTGGATTTTACCCCAGTTCAGAAAATATTGCGTGGGGCAGATGATGACCTGGGAAGTATGGCAGTAATGCAAAAAAAAAAAAAAATACACAGTTTTGGAGTGTCTGAGCAGTCACCAGCTTTACTTTTATTTCTCCTTACATTACTCCAGTCTCAGACATACACACTTGCATCTGTGTGTATACACTTTTATGTTTATCTATGGTCTGCACTGCAGGAAAGTGATACATTGTCTTGGAGTGTTTAAAATGGTCAGTTGCCATCTTTGTTTTGGTTGACCATTGTCTTGCCCAGCCTGAGACTTCACTTTGGTCTGCATATACTTTTATGCTTGTCTGTGGTGTGGTGCACGTGGCAAAGCTTTTTCTTTACAGGTTCTCTTGACTGTTCCATATTAGATGATCCAGTTGTGGCAGAGATGTTGAGGTCTTACCAGATTTTCTGATTTTTTTTTTCTTATTACTCTCATAGTTCGATATTCTGTGCCTATGGAAGTATCTTAGAAGGACATTGAATGTTCACATTAGTATTTCCAGTTGCCAGTGCAGTTGTATATCTTTAAAATGTGCTACTACCTTTTCCACAGAATAAACCGTGTTTTTGCATTTTATTATCAAGATAAGGGCAGCCTCCTGAGTTTTTTCTTAAAGCTGTAAATTCCTGCCATGTCATCATGAAAGACAGAACTCAAAATGCACCACTACCTAAGTTATTATGTATGCTACTACATTTCCATGGTAGATGGAGATCTGTTAGTGTCTTACCTTATAGAAAAACAAGGCATAAATAAGGTCCTTCAACTGGAGCACCTTGTTTTGAAAATTGATATATGTGATGATGTAGAAGTGAAACCATAATATAGGTAAGAAACTGCCTTCTAAAAGAAGTAAGTTATTTTAACTTATCCAGAATGTCTTACAGAAGTATATAAATAATAGATCAAAACCTACCATGATATAATTTTGTGGGTGTATTCTTAGATAAAACCCGAGTAAACAGATAAATTAAAATATCAAAAATATGTTGGAAACTTTTTTTGCAAACCACTTTTAACTTTAACATGAAGAAAATCTGGAACTTAACTTAAATACAAAAAAGATACCTGGAATGGGCAGCAATATACAAAATAACAGGATATGTTTTTCTTTATATATATATATATGAAAATGTCAGTGCTTTCAAGATCTATAAATATTTCTATTTTTGTAAACATATGCAACATGTCCCACGTAATGGTGTATGTATGAGCCATTCTGTGCATCCTCATGTTGTGAAACATCTTGTGATATTTTTTTTTCTTCTTCTTTGAAAACTGCTGTTGGAAGAGTTTAGCATGGGTTTATTCCATGTCTTGTATCTGGCTGGTAACCGTTATTGGGGTGGGGGAGCAGGCCCTGCTTTGTGTTTATCACTGGAAAAAGTAACCCTGTATAATTTGTCAATCAACAGCCAACTGGAAAAAAATGAAAGAAAAAAAACAAGTTTTGTTTTTTTTTTTTGTCATGGGGCAAGCCCACCCGCACCCCTGTTAATTATATGTTTCAACTCCAAGATCACACTGCAGTGGGGAAAGAGAAATTCCCCAATCACCACAGTACTGTCATCTTGCTCAAACCAACTGCCAGCATGTAAGATTTGTCTAATTTTTGATCAGATGTGCCAGTGGTTTTCTGGGTTTGACAAGTTGCCATTCCACAAATTGTTAGAAACCCGTGTTTGTATGAGTGTGTGTATGTATATATTTATGTAATGCTAATAATATCAACATGAAAAATATCAAGACACAAAATATCAATAGAAAATGAGCACATTCAAAACCAATCCATACCTCCTGCACCCCCATACCCACTTCTACTACTCCGAGATCACACTATGATGGGGAAAAGGCATATACCCTTCCTGCCTTAATATCAGTTTTATTTAATATTTTGTGTTTTATATGTTTTTCGTTTGCAGTTTTTCTTGTTGCAGTTTTTCTTGTTGCTATTGTAAGCATTAGATCACTTTATGTAGACCAGTACACACATACATACATACACACGCACACACATATATACATACATTGGTCTACCGAATTTCGACAGTCCTAAAAAGTGACTGTCAAAACATCTACCGCAAAAGGTCAGTACTGTGAATGTTGACAAGCTTCTATGCATGAGACAAGCAAAATTTAGTTGAAAAATATAGAATAAAACATTGCTTTTGGCAGCAGCCAAACCCCCAGCACTCCCACAGCCCTGTTAACTATATATACTAACAAGAGGATTGCACAATCTCAGGGAAAGGGCATATTTCCCAGTCTCGAGAATTGTGCAATCTGGCATACTTGTCTGTCATCTGTGTAGTCAACCAGATTTTGTAGGCTACATAGATGCCAACCAAACAGGGATTTGATGTTTGTGTGTGTGTGTGTAATATATATATATCTTTATTTGATTTAAAGGTAAATGATATAAAGCTTGAAATATTGAAAACTTGGAATTTGCCCTTTTTCACTGTTGTGCAGTCCCAGAGTTGGTGTATATATAAGTTGCAGGGGGCTTGTACTCCAGCATAACTTAAGATCTGATCAAAGATTCAAAATATCTAAACTTAAATATTAAAAAAGAAAAAAAGAAGTTATATCTTACCATAATGTTCCATCTGTTTTGTGGATTTTCACTCATTCATTACTGATGGATTATCAGTTCCGTTCTCGGAACCAAGTCGGTGCTGTACCAAGCTCGCGTCAGCCAAAAAACTCTCAAGCTAAAATTACCCATAGTGCTCTCTCCCCATTACCTCAGAGCTCATTTGCCTCGTACCTGTGAGGACGTGTCAAGCCATTTACTCTCAGCTAAGTGTTTATTTCTTGATTAAAAACCTTATCTGTTTTCATAATATCTACCGTTTTTCTTTAAAAACCCTTTGGGTACATATATCTCTCTCTAGTGCCTCCCCTTTCTTCCCTTTACCAATCTTGGTATTCTTTACCTTAATGTCGCTGGTAATTCCTGCCCTTTACCCTCTGTGGTAATTTTTGGGGATACCATTGTTGGTACCTTCCTTTCTTCCCTTTTCTTGTTAATCATTGTTTTTTTGATGTTAGTGGAATAACTTTTTTGCTGCTTGTGTGTGAATTTAAAGTCACTTGTTGTGATAGCATGTTTACAGAAAAAGAAAAAAGTTGGTTTATCTTTCCTTTCATTCCTTGTAACCAGCAGTTATGTCTGATAAAAAAGGCACCAGGTTTTAAGGCCTGCGACCAGTGCAGCTGTAAAATGCCGAATTCGGATTCGCATGGTTCTTGTGTATACTTTTTCGGAGTGCCCCACCTGTTGACTCAACCACCTTGTACGATTTGTGCGCCCTTCGATACCCACACCCTCATTGAGAGACGTAACAAGTTAATATTGAAAGGATTGCTTAAAACTCCTTTTTTCAGAGGCTCTTTCTGTGTCAGAGGGTTTACCCCCTCCCAGAAAGGGACCCAAGAAGAGGAGCCATTCTGTTCCTTCTTCTCTGAGAGATCCTGAATCTAAAAGCTCAGAGCCTAGACCTAAACATTTGAAATTGGTTGCAGTTCCCTTGGCACCAGGGCTCAAAACACATTCTTTGACGCTGACTTCAGAACAGAAATCAGATATGACTTCAGAATTGGCTACTTCTCTCTCTGTACCAACTAATACTTTGGTGCCGACCACAGAACCAAAATCAGACTCAACTCCTACAGTATCATACTCCTCTGCACCGTTACCTACTGTACCAACCACTGCTGCACCGACTGAGATTCTCCCTTCGGCACAGACAATAGTTTTTCTAACACCAGTCACTTCCCCCCCCTCCTACTGCTTTTTCACCTGGTCCATTCACCATGGTGTTGAAGGGAGACCGCATACCTCGGAACAGATACTCCCCGTCAATGGACCCCTTTTCAGGACAACAATACAGTCCTTTTCAGGAACACCCAGATTCCACGTCGGGGATATCCACCAGATCCTCCAGGAGCCTATTGGAGTTAGACGTGGTCGGACTTATAGATCAGCTATTGGTGGCTAGGGGTTTATCTTCACTTTCTAAATCCTCTATTCCACCTGGAACAGAGGAGTTCTCTCCACAGACTCCATCATACAATCCTTCGGCCTCCATGGTTCCGAAGTCTTTCCCAGTTCCAGCTGCCTCTGTTCCACTAGCACAATTGTCTGTGGCACTGGGGCTCACCCTTTGGACTTTGGCCCCCTTGGAGCTGAGCCATCCTCGGGGTCGTGACTGGGCTGCGGGCACCGAGGGCCCTAGCCCGGCGCCATTTTTTTTCTACGGCCCCGATGACCACAACGGCACCGAGGTTACCTTTAGGTTCCTCTCCTGGGGGCAAGTTTGTCGGAGCGGGATGTGACCCCAGTTCCGAGGTTGTCGTTCTCTGTTCCAAACTCCCTTGTCCCCTCATCAGGCAGACCTGCTTTCCAGGTGATGGAAAGGGCACTGGCCTCTGCAGGCTTACAGTTGGTCCCTCCGATGTCAGTACAAACATGTCTGTAGGCCCCCTAGACCTCAGTTGACACAGTCTGCCACTCCAGGATGCTGGGTACTAGAGGCGCAAGAAACCCTCATGCAGGGGGATCCCTCTTCTGAGTCCTTTTTGGAAGCCCCCATCGAAGAGGTTCTGCAGAAGAGAGCATGCAAGAGGAAGCATGCAGACTCTCCTGAAGAGCCTCTCATGGAAGACACGGACTGTGATGAAGGGGAAGGGTCCCTAAGATCTCCTCCTGAAGATGTCTTCTTTGGAGACAACCTGGAAATATTGAAACAGCAAGGAGATTGGAAGTGCACTAACCCATCCTCTGAGGAGTCCGTGTTCTTGTAGGCTTTCCGTGCCCGGCCCTCTACTTCCTGGGTGACCCCGCCTGCTGATGACCTTGTCTAGCTCATCGTTCAGCATGCGTGGAGGAAGCCTGACTCCATTGAGCCTATCCCCTGGAGACCAGACAAAATACTATCTCCTCCTGAGAGTAATCCACATTGGTCAAAGGGTTTACCTGTAGACGTTATGGTGGTGGCGGCAGCAACAAGAAGAGAGCTTGCCAATGAGAGCCATACTGTTCATCCCCCCAACAATGAGTCCCGAGCATTGGACAAACTGGGAAAGTGGACGTTCGCGTCTTTGACCTTTGCCATTTGGTCGTTGAATTATTTGGCACATTTTACTAGGCTCCAGAGGGACTTGACCACTGAACTTTCTGGAACACTAGCAGGAGCAGTCTCTGATGAGGTCCAGAATAAAGTGGCCTCACAGCTTGCAAACCTGAAGTCTATTTCCAACTCGTCCATGAGGTTGATCGCACATGCAACTGAAGGGGCGGCTAGATTGGAGGGTGCAGGCGTTTTGAGACAGTACGCCTGGATGTGCCTCTGTGATTTTGCAGACCCTTTCAAGTCCTCCTTCCTCGACGCTCCAGTCAACCCTTCCTGTCTTTTTGGACCACAAGTGAAAGACACGCTGGCCAGGTGTGAGCAAGACGGTACGACCCTGTCTGCCATAGGTGTCCGTTTTTCCATTCCTCAGTGATACTTTTCTAGGAATCAGAGGAGTGGAAAATTCTGGCACAAAAAGTCCCAAGGTCCATTCCTTAACACACATGGTGAGTCAACCCATACAGCAGAGGGGATAATTCTTCAGGAAGATGCCCCTTTTGGGGCAGAGGGGGTCCACACAATTAGGGAGCCAGAGATTCTTTCTCGGGCCAGCCCTACCAGCGCTCCTGAAGAGTGGCCTGATTGCTTTCCTCTGCAAGCAGTCGGGGGTCGTTTCTGCACTAAAACACCTGGCAACAAATCACCACAGACTCTTGGGTGCAGCAGATCATTACCACAGGTCATCACATCCCCTTCAATCTCCGCCCGACAACCCCAGGACATATTCCCGACATTCCACCTAGTCAAATGTAATTCACAGCTCAAGAGATCCTAAAGCTGCTAAAGAAAGTCCAAGCAGTCCCACCAGACCAGATTGAATCCAGATTCTACTCAAGACTCTTTTTTGGTGCCAAAGAAAACAGGGGACTGGAGACCCATTTTGGACCTCAGTATTCTCAACAAATTCGTCAAGCAGACAAAATTCCAGATGGTCACAGTTCAGTCTATTCTTCCATTCTTGGAAAAAGACAATTGGATGTGCTCTATAAATATTCAGGATGCGTATTACCACATAAAAATGGACAAGTGATCCAGAAGATTCCTCCACTTTCGGCTTGGAGCTAGTCATTACCAGTTTCAAGCACTGCCCTTTGGTCTCTCTACAGCCCCCAGAATGTTCACTAAATGCATGGGAGTGGTAGCAGCTCAACTAAGACTGCAAGAACTCCGGGTGTTTCCATATCTGGACGATTGGCTCCACACCGCCCCCACCAAGCGTCTTCTGGTAGCAGCACAACAATACACCCTACTCCAAACAAAGAACCTGGGAATTTCCATAAATAAAGAAAAGTCTCAGCTAGCCCCTGCCCATTCCCTGGAATTCATAGGGGCAATGCCAAGTACATTATCCTGCAGAGTATCACTACCCCTTCACAGGTTAGAAAGAATTTTTCTTCAGGTCCAGGTGATACTCCCCCGAGACAAGGTGCCCGCACGGGCAGTCCTTCAACTCTTTGGGTCCATGGCCTCAACAATAACAGTTGTCCCACTGGCAAGACTGCACATAAGGATACTTCAGTGGCTTCTCTTAACTCAATGGTCAATGCTAACTCCCCTATTATCTTTCCAGATTTGCACAACAAATCACTGCAGGATGGATGGACTTTGGTGGACACAGCCAGACATGACCCTATGGAGTCGTCCTTTCTTGCCCCCACAGCCCAAGGCCACAGTGAACAAGGATGCCTCCCTGACTGGGTGGGGGGGCTATTTTCAGGGACAGCCAGTCCAAGGCACTTGGTAACCTGCAGAGGCCAATCTGCATGTCAATGTCCTGGAACTGAGGGCAGTGCTCATAGCATTGCAAGCATTCCATCGGGCCCTTCTGTCAGGGACTATTGCGATTCAGACCGACAACATGTCAGTAGTCTGGTACATCAACAAACAAGGGAAAACTAAATCTTATCCACTGTGTCAGGAAGCCATGAGAATTTGGCAATGGGCGATGACTTCCAACCGCTTTCTGATAGCAACGCACATTCCAGGGGATTCAAACGTGATTGCAGACAAACTGAGCAGATGTATTCTCCTTCCTCATGAGAGTGGTCCCTCAATCCTTCAGTAACGTCAAAGATTTTCAATTGTTGGGGCCAGCCTTGCTACGACTTGTTTGCCTCGCCCATAAACCAGAAATGCAGCAGCTACTTTGCCCTAATCCCCCCACTGGGGGAACCCCCGAGGAACTTTCTCACACACGACTGGCCCACAGGACTGCTTTATGCCTTTCCACCCAGTATGCTGATAACCACACTTCTTAAAGAAAGCCCTTTGGTTGAGAAGCAGAGTGATCCTCATTGCTCCCTTCTGGCCCCATCAAATTTGGTTTCCCTTCCTTTGGCCTTATCTAGTGTGCAAACCATGGACTCTGGATCCAACTCTGGAATTTCTATCACACCCCCAAGGGTTACTTCATCCAAACATTCACAGTCTCAAGCTCACAGCTTGGTTTCTCCACTTCCAGTAATTGCCAGGCAGAAGAATCTCTCCTGTATGTGACGTTCTTCTGGCTTCACGCAAGCCGTCCACCAGGAAATTGTATTGTGAAAAGTGGAAAAGATTCTGTTTCCTGGCTAGCAACAACAATGTAGATCCTTGTTCAGCCTCTGTCCCAGATGTACTCCTTTATCTGTCATACCTTCTGCAATCAGGAGCTGCAGCTTCTACGATTCAAGTTCACTTAGCTGCTATTTCTAATTTTCATGATGGCTTTGGGGATCCCTGAGATCTCATCACCTCTGTAAAACATTTCTGAAAGGGGTTTCCCATATTAGGCCTCCTATTTAGAGAACCCATTGACCTTGGAATCTCACACTGGTACTACAGGCTCTGACTAGACCACCATTTGAACCTGCAGCCACTTGTGATATTAAATTCCTGTCCTGGAAAACTCTTTTTAGTAGCCATTACATCAGCAAGGAGAATATCTGAACTTCAAGCATTATGCATCAAACGACCTTACATGATCTTTCACAAAGATAGAGTACAGCTTTGGACTAATCCTTGCTTTCTGCCCAAAGTAGTCTCAGAACTTACTATGAGTCAGACAATTGACTTGCCAGTTTTCTTCCCCAGTTGTTCCAGTAAGGGGGAATACTGCCTTCATTTACTGGATATACATAGACAATTACCTTTTTACCTGGACAAGACAAAATCATTCAGAAAACCTGACCAACTTTTCATATCCTATGCTGGGCCAAAACTAGGAAAGACAGTTTCTAAAGTTACCTTATCAAAATGGCTGAACGATTCTGTATGCTTTGTGTACCACCATAGCAAACTTCCCTTACCAGATAAGATCAAAGCCCATTCAACCAGATCTATGGCAACTTCGTTGGCCTTTCTTTCTAAAGTTTCCATGGATGACATTTGTGCAGCAGCAACATGGGTCATTCCACATACCTTTATCTCTCATTACAAATTGGATTTGGTCTCCAGGGGAAGAGCTTCCTTTGGCTCAATGGTGCTCAGGAATATTCTTCCATAGGGCCGCCCAGGATACAAAGCATCCAGAGACTCTGTCCCATTAGTAAGGAATAAATTAAGATTAACAGTATCAGATAAAGAAGTTATGTCTTACCATAACGTTCCATCTGTATTGTTGATCATTCATTCATTCCCTCTCACTTTCCCCCTCCTGTAGGGTCCTGGAGGTTTGGATGTGGTCCATTAACCTGGTTTAGGGTATTCTGAGCAGAAAAATCCTCTGCTTTACTTCCTTTGGGCAAACTTGATAGTAATGGGGAGAGAGGCACTGTAGTTAATCCTAGCATGAGAGTGTTTTGGTTGACGTGAGCTTGGTACGGTGCTGACTCTGTTCCGAGGACAGAACCGATAACCCATCAGTAATGTATGAATGAATGAAGATCAACAACACAGATAGAACATTATGGTAAGACATAACTTCTTTTTTTCTTTTTTGTTATTTAAGTTTAGATATTTTGACATCCATCATAATAAATATATAATGTGGTTTTGTGTGTGTGTGTGTGTGTGTGTGTGTGTGTTTGTGTGTGTATATATATATATATCTATAAAACAAAAATTTCCGACAGAAAATTTAATCTCCGCTTTCGTAAAAACTTCCTCGGAATAAAGGTACCACTGAACCACAACAGTTAAATACAAAATGTTAAAACAATTAACAATGAATTACATAATAAGTCTATTAAAACGTCAATTTAAAATCACTTCACAACAAAAGGGAAGTTTAACCCTTTAAATCCCTATTTGTTAAATACACAATGTTTGTGTTCATTTAAACCTGGTGCATTATCTGCCCCCAGTTTTATCTTCCAGTACACCTCACTTATTTCAACCTGGTTTTTGTAATTACCCCCTCTTTTGTCTATACATACCTGCTCAAGAATAGTAAAACAAAACTTTTTAAAATTGTTACAAACTGTGGAGTGTTTATATAAAGCGTTATTGTCATCCTTATACTTTATAGCCCTAAGATGTTCCTGAATCCTGTCCTTTAGCTTTCTAGTGGTCATTCCGACATAAAAACTGTCACACAATGAGCATAAAGCCAAATAAATGACACCCACAGTATCACAACTATACCTAAATTTAAAATTTATAATATTTTGGAAGCGGGGAAGCATGACAAAAGAACCCTCGTAAATGTACCGGCAACTAGAGCAACCATTACATTTGTATGTACCCTTGCTCTTCTGTGTTTTAATTACACCAAGTTTTGTATCATTTGTTTCTAACAACTGTTTTATACTACCCTTTTTGGTATTCACAAACAATGAATATTCACCTAATGCTTGTCCAACTTCCCTGTGGCTTTTAATAATTCTCCATGAAGACACAGAAGTAGACGGATAATGTTGCTGGATGCCTTTCAATACTTATAGTGATTACCTGACACGTAGGTGTCTATATGGATGCATGGTATGCATTTGCGAAGTATTGCTGGGAAGTCAAATGTGCATTCTCTGTGTCCCCGTTACACTTCAGTGGTATCATGGAAATGGTTAATTTTGTCTTGTGGTCATCAGTGAATGGTAGCAATAACTGACAGTGTAGTAACAGCATTTTCTAGTTTTTACTGTAATGGGTACACCTGTTAGTTCCCGTGCCAGATGAGCATTTCCTCTGATATTAGATGAGCCTGGAAGTAAATCAGTCACATACATTTCATGCATGTAAGTAGACAAGCGTTAAGCTGAATATTCATTAATTCCACTCACAAGTGTGACATCTTAGGAGGTTCTTGTAGTAGACATAAACATTGCATAAATAAATACTGATGTTAAGTTGTCTATCTCTTCTTCATTCTTGCTGGTTGGGTTCAGAGCCGATCCTCGGCTCCGACTCGGCCATCTTCAAAAACTCGAGAGCTGCTTACTGGCTCGAGGCCCCCCTATATCTCATGATGCCTGGCGCTAGATACCCAGATCTCGTTTGCCGCTTCTGCTGCAAGGTTGTTCTACTGGCTCAAGTCGTATAAAACTTTATTATTATTGTATTTTTCTTGTCAAAACTGCTAGATGTTCATCGTGTTACACTGCTGCAGTCATTACACTTGGGTTATCCTGCCATCAGGCAGTCCCGCAGTCGGCCAGAGTTCCAAAGTCTTGGTCCGGCGTCGGTTGCTGTTGCTTCTTCCCTGACGTCCATGCGCCAGGGGTATATAAGATGCATCCGATGCCATTTTCTTCAGTCTTTCTTGCCGCGCGGTGCCCGAATCAGAAGCAGTTCGTAAGTGCCGGTCGGCCGACTCCTGAGATTTTCGAAGTCGAATTTCAGTCTAAGTACCCCGTTGGGGAAATTTTTTCTTGCCTCAGACCGATGTCAGAAAAAGTTAAAAATTGCATTTCTTGTGGGAAGCAAATACCTCATAAGGACTTCCACTCTTACTGTATTCCATGCCTAGGCCCTGATCACGATGTCACTAGTTGTCGTTTTTTTGCTAGATTTAACAAACGCACTATAAAAAAACGTTTTGATTTTGCTTTGCACTACTTTGGCCGAAGGTTCAATTATACTATGCCGTTGGATCAACCGATGACCTCAATACCGAAAAAACGCAAAGACAAGGATAAAGACAGGCATCCGAGGTCCAAAACCAATGACGAAACCTCTTCTAGCCCAGTCGCCAGTTCGCTGGTTCTCAGTGAGGCGCTTTCGGAGCCCCTGACACCCGCTACCTCAGAGCCACAGGCCGCTTCCGACTCCCATGTGGAGACAACTAGGCCTCTGGAAACTCAAGGTATTGGGCCTACGGAAACTAATCCCTCAGATGGGTCCGGAGCCGCTGAGCAGGCATCGGCTTCTGAGGGTGTTTTCAGACCTTCACAACTTACCATTAAAACAACAGCCAAGACAAAGGTACCATTAAAGACAAAGAAACAAGTACAGCATTCTCCTGGACAGTCCTCCATGCCTAAGAAACAGATGCTTAAAATGGCCGAAGACCTCATTACTCTAATCAGGGGGTTCCCATCCCCCTCCTGAGAAAAGACCTAGGCAGGATACAGACTATGATTCCTCTGATCAGGTTTCCATTTCCTCTGAATCCTCTTCAGACCAGGGATACTCTCTACCCCACTATGAGGACTCTGATGCTGAAGAATCTATCCCTTCAGCCTCTCCTCCTGAGGATTATACTTTTGGGGAAACTTTACATACCATGAGGGAGCATTTCCATTGGGAAAGTCAGGATTACTCAGAATCCAAGAAAAGGCTCAGGGATTTCCTTTTATTGCCTCAGCACAGGCCCCTGGCTATTCCGCCTGTGCTAGATATTGTGGATGATGTGTTCTCTGAATCCAGCTTATCTCCAGATTCTTTGCCCCCCGCTCCAGCCAAGCCAGATGGGTATTATAGAATCCCTGACTCTCTCAAGTTTGTTTACAAAAACCCTTCTGCTGATCCAGAAACTATTTCCCAGGGTCCAAAAGGGGTTAAGGCTTCCATTGCAAAAAATCCAGTACCCTCTGACATGGATTCCAGAGCTTTGGATAGATGGGGGAAGAAAGTATACACTTCTGCAGCTTTAGCAGTAAGAGCTTTAAATTGCCCGTTTCACATGCTTAAGTACCAACAATATTTAATGGCTCAGTTAAAACAGAAAATGCTTGTAAGCTCAGAAGCTCCTGATTATAAAGAAATGCAGGATTTACTGCATGCAGTTGAACAGGTGGGAAAACATACTCTGTAATGTGGTTTTGACTCTTTAGAGGCCTCTTGTAGAGCCGCAGTTACAGGTTCTGTGATTCGAAGACATGGTTGGTTAAAAGAACAGAGTTTATCTGATCATGTTGAGGCAAAATTATTGGATGCTCCTTTACAGCATAATACCTTGTTTGGTGTTAAGGCAGAAGAGGTGTTAAAGAAAATGGGGGATAAAGCTAAATCTATTCAAACAGTCAAGGATTTCTTACAGGTACAGCCACCTTGGTTTAGCAGAAATTGGCCAACAAAGAATTGGTCCTTTCCAGTGTCAGACAGGCCACAGAGAGGCAGATACAGACACCCAAGAGGCAGATCTCAACCCCAAGGCTCAAACAGACAATGACAGTGGGGGCACCTCAACCCCAAAAGGAGGTGAGGACAAGTCTCAACCTTACAGGAAACAGAATGACTTTCCCCTTCGTATGCCAAGCACGTCCCTTTTGGAAGCCCCCTTAGGGGAAAAACTAGCACTTTTTTCTCAAAACTGGCAAACAATCACCCAAGACAAATGGGTTCTGAATATTGTGTCTCAAGGTTACAGGTTCCACTTTCATACTTTACCAAGGCTAAAAGGAATGCCAGACCTGCCACAAAATCAATGGGCAGAGGCACAAAAACAAATGTCAGCCCTCATGGACATGAGAGCTATTCAAAAAGTACCACAACAGGAACAAGGACAAGGATTGTACTCAAGACTCTTCCTGGTCCCCAGATACTTACCTGATTATTCCGAAATTCAAAATGTTGACATTACAGCAGCTTCTACCCATGCTGGGCAAGAAGGCTTGGCTTGTTATTCTGGACCTCAAAGAGGCATACCTGCATGTCCCTATCAGACAAAATTGCAGAAGATACCTCAGATTCAAAGCTGGTACAATGCACTACCAATTCTCTGCACTGCCCTTTGGCTCATCTACTGCGCCCAGGGTCTTCACAAAGTGCCTGGCACCAGTAATTGCATTTTGCAGACAAAAAGGAATTCAAATATATCCATACCTGGACGACTGCCTCATTCAAGCAGAGACAAAGGGCATTCTTCTACAGCATCTAGCATTTGTAAAAAGGTTGCTAATTTCTCTAGGGTACACAGTAAATGAAAAGAAGTCAAAACTAGTGCCCTTGCAACAGATTATATTTGTGGGTGCCAGCTTAAATACAACGGCCCAGATGGCTTACGTCACGCCGGACAAACAAGTTCAACTAACTCAATATTTTCAATTACTGACAAAGTCCCATCTCCCTGCAAGAAAAATTCTACAGGCCCTGGGATTCATGGCATCCTGCATACTACTAATACCTTATGCCAGACTGCATATGAGGAAATTACAATGGTACCTAAAAAGTGTTTGGACTTAACACTCTCACAGTTTAGAAGCAGTAATACCAATGATTCCCTGCCTACAACAGGAGTTTCGATGGTGGGCACAGGCATGTCACCTAAACAAAGGTCAGCCTTTTACTCAACCCACAGCCAGGCAAACTCTAACAACAGATGCTTCGGATAACGCATGGGGAGCACACATGGCAGGAAAATGCATTCAGGGCAAGTAGACCACAGACCAAATGCATCTTCACATCAATCAAAAAGAGATGTTGGCTGTTCAAAATGCCCTAACAGCTTTCAAGGACCTTCTGCATCCAGGACAATTATTACTAAAGACAGACAACACCACAGTAATGTGGTACATAAACACGCAAGGGGGCACTCATTCTTATCCCCTATGCAGGCAAGCCATGACCTTGTGGAACACAGCTCTAACGTATCAAGTTCATCTGCAAGCACAATTCCTGCCAGGAAAGAAAAATACTCTGGCAGACGATCTAAGCAGAACTATCATGGACCCTCACGAATGGAAATTGAATCCACAAATCTTCAGCATGGTAACGCAAAAATGGGGATGCCCAGACATAGATCTTTTTGCCTCCCCACTGAATTGCCAACTACAAAAATTCTGCACAATGACTTATCACAAACAAGCATGGAAAGTGGATGCTCTTTTGTTCAGCTGGAAAAACCTAAAAGTTTATGCCTTCCCGCCACTGCCACTCCTTTCAAAGGTACTCCTAAAAACCAGACAAGAAAAACCACAGATGATCCTGAGTGCTCCAGACTGGCCACGCCAGCACTGGTACCCTATCTTAAGGAACTTGGCTCAAGGCCCACCATGGATTTTGCCTCAAATTCCACACCTTCTGACTCAACAAAACAATCAGATCCTGCACGGTCAGCTCAAAACCCTAAACCTGGCTGCACATCAGATACATTAGTCAAACAGGCGACACCTCTCTCTAAAGCTGTTATGGATGTCATTTTGGAGGCCAGGAGGCTTAGCACCAGGGAAGCTTACTCAGAAAAATGGAAGAGATTGTGCGCCTGGAACCAGGCTCAAAGCCTTGACCCTCTTGTTCCAAACATTCCACAGATTTTACAATACTTAACTGAGATGCTGGACAGAGGCCTATCCTTCTCATCAATTAAGATCCACGCCTCTGCCATTTCAGCACATTACAACAGGGATCCTCCTTTATTCTCTCATCCCTTGCTAAAGCAGTACCTCAGAGGGGCTAAAAACATAAGACCACCCCGGTGAGCACCAACACCAACTTGGGACCTAAATTTCGTTTTGCAAAAACTGACCCTACCACCTTTTGAGCCAGCCAATACAGCCGATCTAAAATTTTTATCATGGAAAACAGCTCTGCTCCTGGCAGTAACTTCAGCATGAAGAGTCTCAGAGCTACGAGCATTAATGGCAGTGGAACCTTTTATAATTTTTCATCAGGACAGGGTTTCTTTAAGGACAAACCCTACCTTTATGCCAAAGGTGGTATCTAGTGTGGCTCTTAACCAAACCATCCATTTGCCAACTTTTTATCCATACCCCCAGAATAAAGGGGAGAAACGTCTGCATTCTTTGGACATACACAGGCAGCTACGCTTCTACTTGGACAAAACAAAAGCTTTCAGGAAAACTGAGTAACTGTTTGTAGCATATGCTGCAGGATCATAGGGCAAGGCGAACTCAAAGCAGACTATATCCAAATGGATAGGACACTGTATTCGTTACTGCTACACACAGCCTGGAAAATCAGTCCCAAGTAACATTAGGCCACATTCCACCAGGGCAACAGCCACTTCAACAGCCTTTCTCAGAGGAGTATCTACCAAGGAAATTTTGGAGGCTGCAACTTGGAGTTCAGTGCACACCTTTACCAAGCATTACCACCTGCCTCTTTACTCTAAATCCAGAGCAGGATTTGCCACTGCCGTTCTGCAGGGCCTCATAGCCAATCCTAACTCTTTATAGACCAGCCACCCAACCTTAGCTTTGGGATTCTACCCAAGTGTAATGACTGCAGCAGTGTAACACGATGAACATAGTACAGTTTTGTACCTACCATAAATGTAAATGGTCGAGTATTCACACTGCTGCAGTCCAGGTTACCCTCCCTCCATCCCCTCTGAACTAGCTGGACTTATCTTACCTTTCTATCCTATACAACCTTTGTGGTGTATTTGCTTGTAACTGAAGGTATTGTTTTTATTTTATATGCATATTTTTTATTAGCAATATGTATTGCCTACCTACTTGGGGGCACCTGTCATCTGGGGCAAGAAAAACTGAAGAAAATGGCGTTGGATGCATCTTATATACCCCTGGCGCGCTGACATCAGGGAAGAAGCGACAGCAACCGATGCCGGACCAAGACTTTGGAACTCTGGCCGACTGCGGGACCACCTGAAGGCAAGATAACCCAAGTGTAATGACTGCAGCAGTGTGAACACTCGAACATCTACATTTATGGTAGGTACAAAACTGTACTTTTTTAGTTTAGAATTAGTCGTTAGATTAGACTGTTGTATTGTAGCTAGTTTTCTCTAGATCCGATTACTTTTTCCCAAGAAACTCTAAATTAGAGAGTTTCCCCTCCCCCCTTCTCTCCCTTTCCTTACCTCAGAAAGGTTTTTCCGTTTAAGTTCGAGGATAACCTTTTCTTTCTATCTCCTCCTTTAAAAAAAAAAAAAAAAAAAAAAAAAAAAATTATTTTATTATCACTGTTAGTGTTTAGTGATAGTTAACTATAGATGTTATGTGATCCTATCTCGCCTACATTCTGACTGATGGGTTCGGAGCCGATCCTCGGCTCCGACTCGGCACGCTTATGCCAAAGAACGAAGTCTCTTATTGGCCGAGCTTACTATATCCCAGGATGCACCACTACCAGTCCCCCAGATCTCGTTTGCCGCTAACAAGCAAAGACGTGGTCTCGAGCTTGGCTGAGCTAAGTAGTGTTTTTTTCACTTACTTTCCTGTCAGGGATTTCCTAAAATTTCAACAAAAAGCTGTTTTAACAGCTATCTTGTGTTTTTGTGTATGATTGGATATTTCTTGTAAAAGTTTTGTGTGGTGATTGCGTATTTTCTGACTAGAGGTCCCCTTTGAGCTGAAGGGCCTTCCCCTGTCAGTCAGTTGTCATTCAAGTCCCGTTTTATTTTAGGGTTCTTGGATCCTTTTAGTTATTTTTCTATTGTGACAGCCTTTGGTAAAAAAAAAAAAATAATTTTTTCTGTGATAGTGTGTTTTGTTTTTGCTGTTCACTAGATTGGTTGCCATAATGTCACAGGCTCCTAGGCCTTCAGGTTTTAAGAAGTGCACTAAGTGCAGTTTCAAAATGTCAATAACAGATGATCATTCTCTCTGTGTGTACTGTTTGGACGCCAAACATTTGCAGGAGTCCTGTAGCGTGTGCCACGCGTTTTCCTCGAGGGTCCTCCAAGAGAGGAAAAATAAACTTATTTTAAAAGGCCTTATTAAACCCTCATTTGAAGAGGCATTAGCTTCCTCTCCTTCTCCTGCAAAGAAGAAAAGGGCGTCGGCTCTGACCAGCCCGTCGGAACTGACCGCCAAAAGACATAGGCAGGCTTCTCCTTCGGCTTCACGGACTTCGGAGCCGAGGGCGGAACGGTCTGCCTCGATGCCTCCAGCCTCGACTCCTCTGGGTTCGGAGCCGACGGCTGGGGCCTCGAGAGGCGGGTCACCTTCATCGGCTCCACTGATCTTGGAGCCGATGAAGGTTGTCCGCTCAGACACTTCCTCCTCGGCGCCGAAGCCCTCTTTGGCACCGATGGAAATTGGTTTGGACACTCCTTCGATGCCGATAATTATCGAGTCGATTCGGAGCCGGTCCCCTAGTCCCTTGGAGCCGTTGGAGAGGCCTACTCGGACCCGTTCGGTCTCTTCCAGGTCATCAAGGATGTCAGATTCGGACATAGACAGGGTACTCCAAAGGCTTTTTCAGTCCCCAGTCTTTCAGAAATTTGTTTCGGCTCCGACCCAATTGGCTTCGGAGCCGATAGCCCATTCCATTGCCATTCCTCCTCCGACCGCTTCGGCTCCGTCAGAGCAGGTGCTGGTGGAGCCAGTGGAGATCCTAGGGTCGGCTCCGACCCTTACTCCAACCCCAGCCTTTGGGTCGGAGTTTAGCACACGGACTTCTTCGGCCGGGCCCGGGGGTGACGTTTCGGGACCAATGCAGTCGGTTCCAAGCCTCCCTCTCAGTGCTTCGGCCGCGGGACTTCCGTCTGCTATCATGGCTCCGGAGACTGGACCCTCCCAGGATTCTGGGGGTCCGGCCTTCGGAGCTATGAGGAGTGCCTTGGCCAAATCTTCTTTGGCCATCTCTATGGCTTTACCGGCACCTTCCCTGGGCATGGAGACTGGGTCTTTGACAGTTCCCCTGTCTCTAGGCAGCGGAGCCCCGGGGCCTGAGGTTACCCCCACTGGGGGTTCCCCTCCTGAGGGTCTTCGGAGTTGTCTTCGTAGGAGCGCGCAAGGAAGAGATCGTGCAAGAGGAAGCACGTAGACTCCCCCGATGAGTCTCTTACATCGGACACTGATCTTGATGATGCGGAGGGGTCCCCAAAGTCGTCCTGGGATGATGTCTCATTTGCAGACATTCTAGAGATCCTCAAGCAACGAGGCGGCTGGAATTCCAAACCCCCCTCCGCTGATGAGTCGGTGTTCCTCAAGGCCTTCGGGGCTCAGCCCTCCGCCTCCTGGGTGTCTCCGCCCTTCGACGAGCTCCTGGATTTGGTTTGTCGGAGGGCGTGGGAACATCCAGATACTGTGGAACCAGTGCCTTCTCGCCCTAACAAATTTTTGTCTGCCCCACCCGAGAAGGAGCTCTTAACGAAAGGCGTGGCCGTAGATGCCATGGTGGTGGCATCTGCTACCCAGCAGGACGTGGCAGAGGCTTCAACGTCCGTCCATCCTCCTAATAAGGAGTCTAGGAGCATGGACCGGTACGGGAAGTGCACCCTGAGTTCAGCGGCCTTTACTCTGAGGTCCCTGAATTATTTGGCACATTTCACCAGACTACAGAGGGATCTGGTCAAGGAGCTCTCAGACTCCCTCTCAGGTAACCTACCTGAGCAGCTAGCCCAGTCGGTTAGCTCTCAGTTGGCTATCCTTACCTCGATTTCTAACTCGTCCATGAGGCTCATTTCATATGCGGCCGAAGGGGCGGGCAGAGCGGCAGGCACAGGCGTGGCTCTACGAAGACAAGCCTGCCTCCGTTTGTGTCATTTCGCGGAGGCCTTCAAGTCTTCCTTTGCCGACGCTCCCTTTGATGGGTCCTCTTTGTTTCGACCCAAGGTAAAAGACACTCTTACCCGCTGTGAGCAGGAGGGAAAGACTTTATCTGCCGTAGGAGCATGATTTTCCACTCCCTTTCGGGCTTATCCGAAGGCTAAAAGACGAGGGAAGATGTGGTTCCAAATCACAGAAATTCTTTCCTCAACAGCAGGAAGATTCCCTTCCAGAGGCAGAGGAGGGGAAATTTTTCTGGGAGACGCCGTCCCAGAGGCGGCAGAGGCCCCCGCAACACTGGAGACCACGAGTCCTTTCGTGGCTCTTCAGCCTCCCACACTCCATGAGGGATTGCCCGGCTGTGCTGCTCGAGCCAGTCGGGTGCCGCTTCCAAGCACCTAAAAGCCTGGGAGTCTATTACTCAGGACAGCTGGGTGCTTCGGATTATTGCCGGAGGTTACACCATTCCCTTCACACGCCCACCCCCACCGCCCAAAAAAATCCCGGACCCACCACCCAGTCAAAGGGAAATTGCAGCCGTAGAAGCTTCAAAGCTGCTAGAAAAGGAGTCATCCAACCGTCCCCACAGACCAGATCGGATCCGGAAATTACTCAAGGTTCTTTTAGTGCCAAAAGACAGGGGACCTGAGACCCATTTTGGATCTCAGCAAACTAAACCAGTCCGTCATGAAGTCCAAATTCAATGGTCACTTTACAATCCATTCTCCCATTGTTGGAGAAAGATGTTTGGATGTGCTCCATAGATCTCAAGGACGCCTATTATCACATACCGATACATCAGGCGTCCAGGAGGTATCTGCACTTCAGCCTGGGAGACGGTCATTTCCAATTTTGTGCACTGCCCTTTGGTCTCACCACAGCCCCCAGGGTGTTCACCAAGTGTTTGGCAGTAGTGACTGCTCACCTAAGGAGTCTCGGATTCCAAGTGTTTCCCTATCTGGACGACTGGCTCCTGACTGCCACCACCAGGCATCTACTACTAGAGAACCTACAAGCCACCATCTCCCTGGGTGCTTCCCTGGGAATTACATTCAACTGGTCAAAGTCTTTCTTGCTGCCTTCTCAGCGCATAAGATTCATAGGAGCAGAGATAGACTCAAAATTAATGCGAATCTTCCTTCCTACCGAAAGGATACAAACATTACAAGATCAAGTCCGAGCCCTGCTTCTAAGATCCAAAGCCCCAGCCAGGATGGTCCTGCAACTTTTAGGTTCAATGTCTGCCACGGTTCTCCTAGTTCCTCTGGCAAGGTTGCACATGAGGATTCTCCAGTGGCTATTATCGACACAATGGTCTTTTCAGGATCTCCCTCTCAATCATCACAATACTGATTACAGAAACGTGCAAACGGGACCTCCGCTGGTGGCTTCTGCCATCCAATCTGAATCAGGGAAGACCCTTTGTTATACCACCTCCGGTGGCCACCTTGACAACGGATGCCTCCCAGACGGGGTGGGGGGGTGCATTGTCTGGGCAGGTCAGTTCAAGGTTCTTGGCTTCCAAACGAAACATTTCTCCATATCAATGTGTTGGAAATGAGGGCTGTACTTCTGTCCCTACAAGCCCTCCACAAGTTTCTCCCTCAAGGCATTATCGCCATCCACACAGACAACATGTCGGTGGTCTGGTATCTAAACAAACAGGGAGGGACCAGATCTTATCCCCTTTGCAGAGAGGCCATGAGGGTGTGGGAATGGGCAGTGGCTACCAAGCGCTTCCTGGTAGCGACCCACATTCCAGGAAAATCCAATGTATTAGCAGACAGACTGAGCAGGACTATTCTCTCTCCTCACGAGTGGTCTCTGAACGAAACAGTAGCAGCTCAGATTTTCAAAAGGTGGGGGACTCCATGCTGCGACCTGTTTGCAACACCACGAAACACGAAGTGCAAAAGGTTCTTTTCCTTGACCCAGCCAAGGGAGACAGCTACGGATGCTCTAGTCCAACCTTGGCCAACAGGACTGCTTTATGCTTTCCTCCGATTCCACTCCTCCCCAAAGTCATCCAGAAAGCTTCCCAATTGGGGTCCACAATGATTCTAATTGCCCCATACTGGCCTCGTCAGGTATGGTTCCCCTACCTACAGAAATATACCCTGGACGGTCCTTGGTTCTTGGATCTAATTCGACGTTCTGGTTCATCAGTCGGGACAACAGCACCAGTCCCTTCACACTTTGAAATTAACAGCTTGGCTCCTCCTCTTCCGACTTTAGTCAGAAATCACACCTTGGACCCGAAGTTATTCACATTTTATCTTCAGCCCACAAACCCACCACTAAGAAATTGTATCACAGTAAGTGGAAGAGGTTTGCTATCTGGGCTCAACTCAGAGGCTTAGACCCTATTACTGCCCCGATACCAGAGGTCTTGAAATTTTTAACATCCTTGTTTAATCAAGGATCTTCAGTCTCTACTATTAAAGTCCAACTAGCAGCTATCTCCAAATTTCACGATTCCATAGACCCACCGTTGATGAGCAGCAGATTATGTAAAACTTTCATGAAAGGTGCTGTGCTTTTAAGACCCCAGTTTTCCATCCTGCGCCTCCGTGGGATCTTGATTTGGTACTTCGTGCACCGGCTGCTACATGTGATTTGAAATATCTGTCTTGGAAAACTGCCTTCTTAATTGCAATTACCTCTGCAAGAAGAGTTTCAGAACTTCAAGCCCTATCTATCAAACCACCGTACTTGATTTTTCACAAGGATAGAGTATCACTTAGGCCTAATCCATCTTTTGTCCCAAAAGTTTGTTCCAATCTCTGTCTCCAACAGTCTTTAGAGCTACCAGTTTTCTTTCCAAAATTTTCAAACAAAGCGGAATACACCTTCCATACATTGGATGTTCACAGGCAATTGCGCTTCTATCTAGATAGGACTCAACAAATTCAAAAAACAGATCAATTGTTTGTGTCCTTTTCAGATAATAAACTGGGTAAAACCATCACTAAAGCTACTATTGCCAAATGGATCAGAGATTGCATAACTCAGGCTTATTCCTCTTCAAATAAACAACTTACAACTTCTGTCAAAGCTCACTCTACTAGAGCTATGGCTACCTCTATTGCATTCCATTCCAAGCTCACTATTTCTGAGATTTGTGCTGCGGCTACTTGGTCCAACCCGCACACTTTCATTTCCCACTATAAATTGGATGTGGCATCTAAAGGGCGAGCATCATTTGGTTTCACGGTACTCAGGAGTGTTTTCCAGTGAGCCACCCAGGATTTAGGTGCTAGGACGCTGTCCCATCAGTCAGAATGTAGGCGAGATAGGATCACATAACATCTTTTAGTTATGTACTCACCATAACTTCAGATGTTTGGGATCCATCTCGCCTACATTCCTAATACCCACCCTCCTTCCCCCTGCCTTGGAGATCAGAAGAGATTGAACGGTTTGAGTTCTACTGTTTTATCTTGTATCATCTGTCAATGTTATATAAGCAGTGCATGCGTGTGTGCATGTATGCGGACAAACTAGATCTGGGGGACTGGTAGTGGTGCATCCTGGGATATAGTAAGCTCAGCCAATAAGAGACTTCGTTCTTTGGCATAAGCGTGCCGAGTCGGAGCCGAGGATCGGCTCCGAACCCATCAGTCAGAATGTAGGCGAGATGGATCCCAAACATCTGAAGTTATGGTGAGTACATAACTAAAAGTTTTTTCTTGTAGTTGTGCTTGTAGTTGATTGTGGTAACTGTAGTGTGTAAATTTTAGTGGTTGGTTACTTTAACCTTTTTCTGTGTGTGTTTTCTTGTCCTTGGTTTTCCTCCAGGATGTCCGAGGATCCTAAACCATCCGGATTCAAGAAGTGTGACTCATGCTATCAGAAGATGTCTCTGACAGATGGTAACACTTCGTGTTTATTGTCTGGGCGCCGTGCACCTGCAGGACTCTTGCTCGATCTGCCATGCTTTCAGTCCAAGAGTCCTGCAGGAGCGCAAAAACAAATTGATCCTGAGGGGTTTGCTTAAACCCCAAGATTCACCGGCGAAGACTCGGCCCGTGAAATCTTCCAGGCCACCTAAACCATCGGCTCCCAGTTCAGAGCCATCATTGGGTGAAGCCATACAATCCGTCTCGGCTCTGGCTGGAACCGATGTCCCTCCCTTCCAGTCGGCTCCGACACGTTCTTCGGAGCCATCTGAGAGTCAGAAAAGATCCAGATCTCCTTCTCTGGAGTCGATACGTTTGGCTCCGAAGTCGCCTCTGCTCCAATCGGAGCATAGTCATTGCTCATCCCACTCTTCTCGGTCCTCTAGACTTTCGGACCATGACTTAGAAAGAGTGGTCAGTAGGCTGTTAAAATCGCAGGCCCTAGCCAAAATGTTGTCCAGCCTCCCTCATCAGGTGTCTGCTCCATCCGCAGCTGTAGATATTCCTCCTTCGACTCATCCTATGAGCTCGGAGCTGGAGTTCGTTGGAGTTCGAGTCGTGGAACCATCTGCTCCGATACCCTCTCCTTCGGTTCCATCATCTGCTCCGATCCCTTCCATGGTACCTTCCCTGGAGGGATCTGGGCGCCGAGACTCCCTCGTCGGCTCTGAGGGAGCGAGTGGCATCGGACCCTTGTCCAACCCCGCTCTCCCCCTCTGGGCTTCGTCTCAGGTGAGCTCGGCTCCCACATCTATCTCGGAGCCATCCCCCTCGGTGTGGGGGGGGGTTCTGGTTTCTTCGGAACTGGAGCCCTCCCTGCATCCGGGCAGGGGCGCCTTCGAGGTGATGAGTGTACTGGCCCCTGAGTCAGTCCCACAATCGACCCCATCAGCTCCTCCCCCTAGGGTGCCTGCGTCAGTCTCTGCCCCTCTTCCAGACCCCAAGCGTGCATGGGGATCCAGCGCTCCAGGACACCCCTTTGGGTGTATCCTCCTCTTCTGAGGCCTCCCCTGATCATTCAGAGGAGCCACCTCGCAAGAGGAAATGCAAGAGGAAGCATGTTGACTCCCCCGAGTCTGTCACATCGGATACTGACTTAGAGGAGTCGGAAGGGTCCCCAAGATCCCCCTCTGAAGATGTCTCCTTCTCAGACATATCCTTGAAATGCTTAGGCAGAGGGGGAACTGGACTACCCTAAGCCCTTCTGAGGATGAGTCTGTATTCCTGGACACGTTTGGATCCTGACCTTCCACCTCCTGGGTGTCTCTGCCTTTCGACCCACTGATGTCTGTGGTGGCTCGAAAGCTGTGGACGGCTCCAGACACAGTGGAACTGACCCCAAGAAGACCTGCCAAATTCATTACTGCACTGCAGGACAAACAGTTCTTGACCAAAGGTGTCCCCGTTGATGCCATGGTGGTAGCAGCGGCCACAAAGAAGGAGTTGGCTGAAACTTCTTCATCTGTCCATCCCCCAACAAGGAGTCCAGGACGATAGACAGATATGGGAAGCGGATGTTCTCTTCAGCGACCTTTTCCATGCGATCCCTGAATTACCTGTGCCACTTTACCTGTCTTCAGAGGAATCTCCTGAAAGAGCTTGGAGATACCCTCCAAGATCCATCAGCTGAGAGGACCCAGGCTAAGGCAACCTCCCAGCTAGCGACTCTTAATTCAGTGGTAAACTCCTGCATGAGGCTCATTTCTTATGCAGCCGATGGTGTGAGTAGAGCCGCAGGCGTGGCCCTAAGGAGGCACGCTTGGATGTGGCTGTGTAACTTTGCGGAACCTTTCAGTGTGTCTTTCACCAACACCCCTTTTGATGGTTCCTCTCTCTTCGGATCACAGGTGAAAGGTACCCTTACGAGGTGTGAGCAGGAAGGCAAGACTCTCTCTGCCATAGGAGTCCATTTGTCGACTCCTTCCAGACCATATCCTAAGGGTCAGAAGAGTGGAGTGGAAAGATGTGGTTCCGGAAATCCCAGTGAGCCTTGCTGGACACACGTGGTGAGTTCTCATCCAGGGTCAGAGGAGGGAACAATAACAGATGCCGCCCTCGTGGCAGAGGGGGTCCGCAAAATCAGGGCAGCAGAGAATCTTTCTCTGAGAAGCCCTTCCAGCATCCCTGAAGGGTTGCCCGGCTGCCCACCTCTGGAGGCAGTCGGGGGAAGATTATTGCTGCACCCAAGAGCCTGGCAAGACATAACACAAGACAAATGGATACAGTCCATCATATCCGGAGGCTACAGAATTCCCTTTGTTCGCACCCCCTTAAGGTCAAACAAGTCCCTTCCAGATGTTCCACCCAATCTAAGGGACCAAGCAGTTCAAGAAGTCTCAAAAGTGCTAAGAAAAAGGGCTATCCAGCAAGTCCCAGCAGACCAGCAAGGATCCGGAATTTACTCAAGGTTCTTTTTGGTACCAAAAAAGACAGGGGACTGGAGACCCATTCTGGGTCTCAGCAGACTGAACAGGTCTGTACAAAGAACGAAGTTCCGGATGGTCACGCTACAGTCCATTTTGCCCTTCCTGGATCAGGACAATTGGATGTGCTCTATAGATCTTCAGGATGCGTACTACCACATCAAAATGGACAGACGCTCCTGAAGATTTCTTCACTTCTGCCTGGGAGCCAGCCATTATCAGTTCAGAGCTCTGCCCTTTGGTCTCACCACAGCCCCCAGGGTGTTTACCAAATGTATGGCAGTAGTTACCACTCACCTGAGATGGCAAGGATTCCAGGTTTTTCCATATCTCGACGACTGGCTCCTCACTGCTACCACCAGACATCACCTTCTGCGAGCCAGAGACTGCACTATCGGCACTTGCTCCAGGTTAGGTATCACAATAAATTTCGAAAAGTCTGCATTGTCGCCCTGTCAATCTATCACCTTTATAGGTGCAAATTTAAATACCAAAGACATGTTAGCGAGCCTCCCACCAGACAGGGTGTTAGTGATTTGTCAGCATGTGAAGGTTTTATTAGCATGCAAAAGAATTCAGGCCAGGTTTGTCCTTCAAACTCTGGGTATCATGGCAGCAGCGATTGTACTTGTCCCTCTAGCTCATTTTCACAGGAGGATTCTCCAGTGGCTTCTTTTCACCCAATGGTCCTTCCAGCAACTTCCCATGTCTTACATGATTATGATTACTCAAGCATGCAAGAAGCACCTTGCGTGGTGGATGGTCTCCACATCAGTGCTCCACGGCAGACCATTTGTTCTCCCCCCTCCAGTGGCTACGGTGACCACGGACGCCTCCCTGATCGGGTGGGGGGGCATTATCAGGGCAGACGCTGTCCCAACCAGCAAGAATGAAGGCGAGATAGACAACTTAACATAAAGAAGTTATGTACCTACCATAACGTTCCATGTTAGTTGTCGTCTTCTCGCCTTCTTTCTTGCGTCCCACCCTCCATCCCCCTATCCTAGTGGACCGAGAAGAGTTCTTGATTTTTCACTGGCTGGGTCTTCTCTGGCTATTTCTTTCTGACTAGTAGTCTCTCCAGTAGGATTTATGCATTCTAGGATAGGATTCCTTTATTATTATGTCTGCACTTAGACTTACCAAACGAAATCTGGGTATCTAGTGCCAGGCATCATGGGATACAGGGGGGCCTCGAGCCAGTAAGGAGCTCTCGAGCTTTTGAAGATGGCCGAGTCGGAGCCGAGGATTGGCTCCGAACCCAACCAGCAAGAAAGAAGGCGAGAAGAAGACAGCTAACATGGAACGTTGTGGTAGGTACATAACTTCTTTTTCTGCTCTGTGCTAGAAATGAGTAAAATGTATGCTTATACACTAAAAGAATTATCTGTCAGTCCATAAGAAAGTAGATCCCATCCTCAAACCCCATCTCCACTGGAGTAGGTAGAACCCCTTACTAAACATACTTCTGCTGATTCTTGTGCATTTTCTTCAGTTCAGTATATGTCCTCGAGATCTTGCCATATTGCCACGTGATGGAAGAGTCCAGAGCTTTGGGCATATGTGACAAGTGAGTCCTGCTCCTGCAGTATTTGGGCTTAGGACCTTCAGCTGTTTGACCTAAGTTTCAACACCACCTCATAAAGCAGGATTTGAAAATTTTTAAGGAACTTAAGAGACTGGACTGAAGAAAGATTTGGTGATTTTGTCATCATCTTCTAATGTGAACTACCATGTTACTGCCTTTGACGTTCACCTTGTGTTTTTTGTATGCCTTTGTTGGCTCTTGTGATAGAGATCATATTTCCCTCAAAGAACAACTGTGGAACAAGAGCCATCATATCCATTTCAAGGGAAAGTTCTCTGCCAGGCTGCTCTGACTGTCATACTTAGGAGTAAACAGGCCATTAGCTTAGTTAATGAAGGGCCTTCATTATCGCCTTCCTTCAACATCTTCCAAGACTTTCTAAACTCGAAAGAGGAAGAAACCTCCTCACCATCTGAGGAGACTTTGAGATGCTATATAGTATTGCAATCCCTTTCTCTGGTCAGGTGATCCCAGATAGGAGAATCATCACAAAGGAACAGTGGATTCTAGATGCATTTTCTCTGGACTGTGTTCTGGGGCTAACTACTACTTCCACTGGTAGATCTGTCCATCTCAGCAGAGCTCTTTGGATAGGCTGTGTTGGTCATCATATTAATCACTGATGCAGTTGCCATAACTATATGGGTTATATCCTGCCAAGGATACAACAGCTAGGCAGTTTCCAAAACTTCAGAGCACCATCCATTTAACTAAACTGTCAGGCAGCTCAAGCTGAGCTGCCTAAAAGACAAGTTTGGGAATGAAGCCCTTCAAAAATCTACTGCAATCGAAGAGTATACTGATCTAAGGCTTTTGAGGTTCGATGGTCGGCTTGTACTTTCCTGTGCTGGGCAGATAAGTTCCCTTTAGGGAAAAATCTTCCATTTTCTTAATTTTGTTGATGTTTTATTACTTTACTCTTCAAGAATGTTATTTTAAAGCTAGGAGTTCTGAGTTTTAATGGACAGTCTCGAGGCAGTAATGTACTTTAAATGGTGTGCTCGTTTTTTTCTGTCAGTTTAAAAGTGTAAATGAAAACATTTTTTTCTTTGGATAAATTGTGTTTATTTTACTTAGTAGGGATATTGTTTAATAGTGCTTTTTATTGTGTGTTTCTGTCAAAAAAGTAAGTTTTATGGGCTGGTAGTGTTTACTGGCAATTGCTGCTTGTCTTCCCTGGGAAAGAGGCACCATTTTCGGCTAGACCATGGAACAGACTACCGGTTTCATGGTCCAGCCTTACACCAGCCACAAAAACAAAAAAAATTAAGCAAACTGCCTTTGCCACCAAAGAAGGCTAGCAATTTGCCTCAGCCACACATGGGTGACTCTGCTGTGGCAATTTGTTGTACCTCAGACCACTCATCTTGTACCTTGAATCCCCCTGGTGAAGCAACTACAGCCACTGTGGGTGGGGTTTAGCCACATCCTCTGCAGCCGTTGGGGTCCGTTCAGTGGGCAAGGGAGAGACACTCTTGTCAATCCTAGGAGAGGGAATAGGAAAGGTTTTCCCTGTTGTGTCAGAATGTTGTGCCCATCCCTGTGGAAGCTACTGCTGCCATTAGTAACACGGTTACCCCCATTTGTCCTGTCAAAAAGAAACCGAAAACCAAGCATGTATCTACTACTAGACAATTTTTTTTGGCAATGAGTAGTTTGCTAGGTCTGCTTGACAGTTTAATTTAGGCCATCGATCTTTCTTGTTAAGTAGCTTCTGGTAAAAGAAAGAGGAATTCCTCTTTTTCCTGAAGAGATTCACGATCCTGAATCTGAAAAGGAAGGGGCAGGGATGAACAGAGGGTTTTCCTCATACTTCTGTTTAGACTCATTAGAGCTTAGTTTTTGATTTTCCCTGTGGGAGTTTGTCTTTTCTGAGACTATTGATAGAATATGCCAGTGTTTCAGTGGAAGAGCACTGAGATTCCTCTCTCCCTCAGAAAATGCTGTGTTATTACAGAAGGAATTTCCAGAACCTAAACCCATTCCTCCTGTTCTGTCTATTTAAGACTACATGCATGTTACTGCCTGCAGTTTTCCTGATAGTTAGCCAGCTGCCCCTAAAAAGGCAGATCGGATGTATAAAGTTCCTCAGTCTTTTACATTTTTATACATTATTCTCAAACCTGACCCAGCAATTACAGCTTTAGTTGATCCCACTACTGCAGAATTGGAATTAACTCATTACAGCCGAGTGACGTCTCCAGGCGTTTCTGCAGTAGTGGGATCAACTAAAGCTGTAATTGCTGGGTCAGGTTTATTTATTTTATTTATAAAAATAAAATAAATAAAATAAATAAACCTGACCCAGCAATTACAGCTTTAGTTGATCCCACTACTGCAGAAACGCCTGGAGACGTCACTCGGCTGTAATGAGTTAATTCCAATCCTACCCTTTCTGATAAGGATGGGAAAATTATTGATAGGTATAGGGAAGAACTCATATACTTCTGCAACTGTGGTTTCCAAAATTTTGAATTGTCAGGCTGATATGTTAACGTTTGATCTGACAAATTGTGGAAGTATGAGGAATGTTTGTGTGTTTTCTTCTTGTGAGGAAACATCTTCTCTAAATAACTTAGTTTTTTCTATTGTACAGGTCAGTACTCATTGTTTGCTGTGTGTGATTGACTGTTGATACTTCCAAGGCTATGGCCATTGGTACTATTTTGAGGAGGTTTACATGGCTGCTTTCTCAGAACTTCCCAGATGGTGCTAAAAATGGGATTTTAAATTCTCACTTGGATAGAGATTTAGTGTTTGGCTCAGGGAATCTCTCTTAAGGTTTTTCAGGCCTCCTTTCCCAAAATTTCCAAGGGCTTTTCTATCTCGTCATCCAATTTTGGGGAAAAAAATAGAGTAAACAGTCTCTCCAAAATAGAGGTTAACAGACATTTAAGAAGAAATGTCAAGGCGGTTCCAAAAAGATTTCTTGAACCTCCCAAAACCACGGACAGTCCAACAAGTCTGATTGATTATTCAAGAGACCAAGAAGGGACTCCTTCCTACCCCTGGCCCCTTTTTCCTTCCGTAAAGTCTGAATCTCATTTTTTTTTCTCTTTGGCAACAGATCAGAGAAATGGGTTCTGAAAATCATTCAAGGTTACAGATGACAGTGGGAGGAAATTTCTGCTTTCTAGTGGGTCATTTCCTCATCCTCCAGATGAGACTCTTGTTTCCACCAGTTCTTAATCACATGCTGTCCCCAGGAGTGATAGAACCAGTTCCTTCTTTCCAAATGGGGAAGGGTTTTTATTCATGGATGTTTCTAGCTCCAAAGAAAGAAAATGTTTGAAGACCAGTTCTGGATCTTTCTTTTCCATACCTGTTTGAGATAGTGCCAAATTCAAAATTATGTCACTTCACAACCTGTTACCTCTTCTTTCTCTCTCTCTTCATGACAAGACTAGATTTAAAGATGCTTATCACATATATCCCTATTTTTCCAGACTTCAGACATTTCTAAAGGTGTTTTGCATCTGGATCACATTATCAGTTATATGCTTTACCCTTTTGGACTATCTGCTGCACCAAGTTGTTCATAAAGTGTCTAGCTGCAGTTATAGCTCATTGCAGGCTGTATGGTATCCACATTTTTTTCCATATTTAGAAAACTTGTTTATCTTTGCAGAGTCTTTTTCAAAGTGTCAGGAATTTCTCTCTGTCTTCTCTCACGTGAGAGATTCTTATACAAGCTGGGATTCCAAGAGAACATTCAAAAGTTTTTCTTGACTCCACAGGTTTGTGTTCCTGGGATGTCAGCTAGACACCTCAGTTCAAAGAGCTTTTCTTCCACAGAAAAAAAAAATAGATCTTTAGCTAGATCTACTTCTAATGTTTTCCACTCAGACTTTGGTCACTGCTAGGGAGTACCTCAGGATTTTGGGTCTCATGGTATCTGTGATTTTCATAATACCCCCTGGCAAGATTCCACCTGAGAAAGGTACTCTGGTATCTATAATCTTAGCTTTTTCAAATCCCTGTGTTAGGGTTTGTTGGAGTGTAAATCTTTTGGTGGAGACAACACATATCCTTAAATCTAGGTCTGTTCTCTCCTTGCTTCAAAGCAGTCAGTCACCACAGACTGTTTGGACTTAGCTTGAAGTACAGTTTCATGAGGGATAAAAGTGCAGGGGGTGTGGGACACCAGGGACAGATGCAAGCGCAGACTTATTAAGGAAATACTTGCCCTGATCAAGGCACTGAACTCTGTGAACCATCTTTGGTCCATCCCCAGGACATCTTCAGTTGGTTACAGACAATATCACAATCATGGTACATCAATAAGGAAGGGAGAACCAGGTCATATCCCCTTTGCAGACTAGCCATGCCATCTTGAGATATAGTTTCACATCACAATCTACCGGCATCTTGGATTCCATCAGAGCTAAATTATGTGGCAGACAAGCTGAGCAGGACTAGAGCAGACCCTCACAAATGGAAACTAGATCAGGAGGTCTTCCAAGATTTGATCCAGCTGTGGAGAGCTCCTCAAGTAAGACATCTCTCCCACCTCTTTGAACAGTCATCTAGCAAGATTCTGTTCCAGGACTCCATCCAAGAAGGCCTGGAGGCTAGATGCTTTTTCTTTTCCTCAAATGAGAATATTCCTGTATGCTTTACTACCGTTTCTAATAATATCCAGGATGCTTCTGAAGATTCAGAAGGAATCCCCCCAAGGTCAGTGTGGTGATGCCTTTCTGGCCCGGCAACCATGGTTCTCCCTTCTTTTGAAAATGGCCAGGGGCAATTACCACAAGCTTCCTCACAGACTGGATCTGTTCACACAAGAAAAAGGGTGTTTGATACACCCTGATATCGATCAACTTTGACTGCCTGGATGATAAGGTCTTAGTTCTTTTTAAGCATCTGTTTACTGAGGATGTGTGGCAGGTACTAATGAAGGCAAAAAAGCCTGCCACTAGAAAATCATATCTTAGCAAGTGGAAAAGGTTTTATAGCTGGTGCCAGCCACATAACCAGCACACATTCAGGGCTAGTTGTCCTCTGGATGTTCTTCGTGTTTCACTGTTGCAGTCCTAACATATGGGTTATCTGTCTCCCGGTAGCCCTCAGTCGGCCCGAATACCAAAGTCTCGGTATCTGACGTTGACTGCTGTCAGCTGCAAACTGATGTCAGAATGTCAGGTATAAAGGGAGGCAGCTGATGCCATTTCTTTAGTCTTTCTTGCCGCGGAGCCTGAAGCCGATGCAATTCGCACTAGTGCCGGTCAGCCGTTTACCTTCTTTCTGCATTCCGACTACCAAGTTGAAGACTCCCTCAGATAAGTACCCTGTTGGGGACCCTCTTTTCTTGTTTTAACGAATGTCAGATAAAGTTAATAACTGTCTTGCCTGTGGAAAACAGATTCCGCACCATGATTTTCATTCCTATTGTATAACTTGTTTGGGCCTTGAGCACGACGTCCCTAACTGTGATATCTGTGCTTCCTTCAACCCACGTACCATACGCCGTAGAGCTAAGATTTTATATAAGCATTTCGGAGTCTGGCCTAAGTTCGTCAGTATGGAGTCTTCTGGTCTCCCGACTTTGGATATACCTAGGAAACACAAGGACATTGACAGGCCTAGGGTTAAAGCTACTGATGACGCGCCGGTGAAATTGGTCATCAGCCCAGCAGTAGCTAGTGAGGCACTTTTGCAGCCCCTACAGTCCACAGATTTTCAGCCGCAGGCCTCTGCCGAGACCTTTGTGGAGTCCTCCATGTCGCAGGCTATTTTGTCTTCAGACCCTCTGCCTGTCGCCGCCTCAGATGGGTCCGGAGCCACTATGCAGGCACCGGCTTCTGATGCCTCTTCTCTTTGACATGAGACCAGAGCCAGACCGACTATCTTAACTCAGACTTCTGCAGTTGCTAGGCCTCCCGAGTCCCTCCGGATTACTAGCAAACCTTTCGGCCGCACATCTGCCCACAAGCGGGCATTAGCCTCCCCTCCTGTGCCTCAGTCCCAGTTGGTAAAGATGGCTGGTGATCTTCTTTCCCTTATTAAGGGCTCTCACCCCCCCCCCCCTTCCAAGAGGGCTAGGGAATTGTCTCCTGATATTTTGTCTGAATCAGATTCTGAGGTTTCCAGTATTTCTGCTGGTGAGGAAGGAAATTCTCAACGTTTTTCTGGCTTTGAGGATTCTGATGCTGAGGACTCTATCCCTTCTGCCTCCCCTCCAGAAGATTTTTCCTTTGGGGACACTTTGAATACTCTTAGGGAGCACTTTAAATGGGAAAGTCAGGATTTTCATTAGTCTAAGAAGAGGATCCGGGAATTTTTGAATTTGCCACAGCATAAACCTCTGGTTATACCTCCTGTTTTGGAAGTTGTGGATGATGTTTTCATGGAAAATTCTTTAACTCCTAATTCTGTTCCTCCTGCTCCCAGAAAACCTGATAGGTATTGTTGGGTTCCTGATTCTCATCAATTTCTTTTTAAAAATCCTACTACTGATCCTGAGATTATTTCTCAAGGTCCCAAGGGTGTTAAGGCTACTATTGCTAAAAACCCTGTACCTTCTGATAAGGAGTCTAGGGCCTTGGACAGGTGGGTAAAAAGGTCCATAGCTCTGCAACTCTTGCCATTAGGTCTGTGAATTGTCTTTTTCACATGCTTAAGTATCAGCAGCATACTTTGGCGGCTATTAAGGCTAAGCTTGGGGATATTCCTTCCATGTCGGAGAACAAAGACTTACAAGATTTACTAAATTCTGCCACTCTGGTTAATACGCGTTCTCTTCATTGTGGTTTTGACACCTTGGAGGCTTCCTGCAGAGCAGCATCCACTGGTTCCGTTATTAGAAGGCATGCTTGGCTTAGGGAGCAGCCTCTTTCTGAACCTGTAAAATCTAAATTGCTTGATGTTTCTTTGCACAAAGACAACCTTTTTGGTAACAAGGCTGAAAACGTTGGAGGATAAGGTGAAATCTATGCAAGCTGTAAAAGATTTCCTTCAGGTTCAGCCTCCTCGGTTTAGTAGGCATTATCCTTCCAGGAATTGGTCTTTCCCTGATCCTGGCAAGCAGGGTCGCTCTGGGCCTAGGGGTTTCAGATCTTCCAGAGGGCAGGCTTCTGCCCCTCAAAGGGCTAAACAGTGGCATCCTTCTGCTAAATCAGGGAGTTCTAAGCCAGCTTCCCAAAGCAAGCATTCTCAATGACTCCTGCTTTCTTGTGCCTACCTCTGCGGGCCCAGGGATTCCTTTGGGGGGAAGGTTAGCCATGTTTGCAGAGGTATGGTCAACCATCACAGACGACAAATGGGGTGCTCAATATAGTAAACCAAGGTTACAAGTTTTATTTTCACATCTTCCCTGTTCTACAAAGGTACCCAGACATACCCATAACTCTCAGGGCAGAGGTAGAGAATCAAATTTCTTCTCTACTGACTATGGGTGCTATAGAGCCAGTTCCTTCAAATCAAGTAGGCCTACGTTTTTATTCAAAACTTTTTCTGGTACCCAAAAAACGGGGGTACCTGACACCCTATTCTGGATCTGGCTATTCTAAACACTTTTCTGGTGATTCCCAAATTCAAGATGCTCACTCTTAAACAGTTACTGCCAATGCTGGACAAGGATTCATGACTGGTAACTTTGGATCTCAAGGAGCCTTATCTGCACATCTCAATAAGCGAAAGTTGCAGGCAGTTTCTTCGTTTCAGGGCTGGAGAGCAACACTTCCAATTCTCTGTGCTGCCCTTTGGCTTATCTACTGCTCTCAGAGTTTTCACAAAGTGCCTGGCGCCAGCCATTGCTTTTTGTAGGCAGAGGAACATTCAAATTTATCCTTACCTGGATGACTGTCTCATTCAAGCAAACTCCCCAGAATAGTTAAAAAAAAAGGATTTGGACTTTGTGAAGAACATTCTCACTTCTTTGGGTTACACTCTCTCAATGAAAAGTCAGTTGGTTCCTACAAGGGAGATCGTTTTCCTTGGAGCGAGTCTGTATATAGCCACCCAGATGGTATTCCTCCCTCAAGACAAACAGCAAGATCTTTCAGCTTATTTCAAGAACTTGGCAAGCATGACCCAGCTCTCTGCAAGGCAATTCCTGCAAGCTCTGTGGTTCATGGCTTCATGTATCCTGATGATCCCATATGCAAGGCTGCATATGAGAAAACTTCAATGGTACCTCAAGAAGCTTTGGTGTCAACACACACAGGACTTAGACTTGATTCTTCCCCTTATTCCCTGCCTACAAATGGAGTTTCTCTGGTGGGTGACAGCCTGTTCTCAGAACAAAGGTCTGCCTTTTCACCCACCACCTGCCAGCCAGCCAGACTCTCACCACAGATGCCTCAGATTATGCATGGGGGGCATATCTGGAAGGCAGGGGCATACAGGGGACTTGGTGTACTCAACAAATTCATCTGTACATAAACTTAAAAGAATTGATGGCAGTGCAGCAGGCCTTGCTGGCTTTCAAGGACCTACTCTACCCTGGGACTCTTCTGATCAGGACAGGCAATACCACAGTCATGTGGTACATCATCAAGCAGGGGGGACTCACTTTTACCCTCTGTGCAGACTCGGCATGAGGCTATGGTCCTTGACAGCTTCCATGGGCATACATCTCATAGCCCAGTATCCTCCAGGGAGACTAAACTCCTTGGAGGATCAATTGAGCAGACATGTTCTGGATCCTCACGAGTGACAACTGAACAAGATAATTTTCCATTGCATCACTCAGCGTTGGGGCACTCCTCAAGTGGATCTTTTCTCCTCTCACACCAATCAGCTCCTTCCAACCTTCTGCTCCAGGGAATTTCACAACAAAGCATGGAGAGTGGACACTTTGTCCTTCCCATGGACACGACTCAATTTATGCCTTCCCTCCTCTGCCTCTTCTTCCCAGCGTGCTGCTAAAGATAAGGGACAAAAAACCAAAGGCTATTCTTATAGCACCAGATTGGCCCAGGCAGCATTGGTATCCCCTTCTTCGCAGCCTTTCCCAAGCTCAGCCTTGGCATCTTCCCCTGGTCCAGATCTGTTGGTTCAGGAAGGGGGAAAGTTTTTTCATCCGCATTTTCAAACTCTGCATTTAACTGCCTGGCTAATACTTCAAATCTTTCCCAGCAGGTGGTTGAAGTTCTTCATGAGGCCAGGAGGCCTAGCACCAGGAAATCCTATGCAGATAAATGGAAGAGATTTTGCTCTTGGATGCAAGCTAAAGGAGAAGAGTCTTCTCAACCTTCTCTCTCCCTCATTCTTGATTATCTAGCAGGTTTGCTTAATGGTGGACTTTCCTTTTCTTCAATTAAGATTTATGCTTTAGCAATTTCTGTTCATTGTTCTTTTGAGCAACCAATTTTTTCTCAACCCTTGATGAAGTAGTTCCTGAGGGGAGCTAGCAATCTTAGACCTCCCAGAAGAGCTCCTACTCCTGCTTGGGATCTTAATTTTGTCCTGGCGAAGCTTACTCTACCTCCCTTTGAACCTGCTGCCTCTGCAGATTTAGTTTCTTTCATGGAAGACTGCCTTTCTTTTGGCTATTACTTCCGCCAGAAGGGTTTCTGAAATGCAAGCCTTAGTGGCAGTAGAACCTTTCATTATTTTTCATACAAATCAGGTTTGTCTGAGAACTAATCCCTCCTTTATGCCTAAGGTGGTTTCCAGTCGGACCCTTAACTAGTCTATTCATCTGCCTACCTTTTTCGATAACCCCCAGAATAAAGGGGAAAGGATTCTGCACTCTCTTGATGTTCACAGACAGTTGAGATTTTACTTAAATAGGACTAAACCCTTTTGGAAGTCTGAGCAGTTGGTTAGTTTTGCTCCTTGGGCTCAGGGTAAAACTATTTCGAAACAAACCATCTCCAAATGTATTTCTCATTGTATTCACTTTTGTTACCTGCAGCATGGGAAGGTTCCCCTTCAGGGTATTAGGACCCATTTTACTAGAGCAGCCTCTACTTCTGCAGCTTTTTTGAGACGTGTGCCTACTAAGGACATTCTCGAAGCAGCTACTTGGTCTTCTGTCCATACTTTCACAAAGCATTACAACCTACCTTTGTTTTCTAAATCCAGGGCTGGTTTTGCCTCTGCAGTTTTGCAAAGCCTCCTTACCAACCCTTAGTCTGTGATTCTCCCTCCCCCCTTTTGTTTTTTTCCTGGGCTTTGGGAATCAACCCATTTATTAGGACTGCAACAGTGAAACATGAAGAACATAGGACAGTTGTGTACACTCCATAAATGTAGATGTTGGAGTGTTTTCACTGTTGCAGTCCTGGTTTTCCACCCTCCATTCCCCCCTTTTTTTCCTAAGGCACAGACTAGATATGTTATTTTTGGATGGCTTGTTTCCAGGGTGTTTCCTTCCTGGTTTAGCCTTCTTTTGGGGGCTCCTGACAGTTAAGGCAAGAAAAACTGAGGAAATGGCGTCAGCCGCCTCCCTTTATACCTGACGGTCTGACATCAGTTTACAGCCTATGTCATATACTGAGGACTCTGGTATTTGAGCCAACTGAGGGCTACTGGGAGCCGGGTAACCCATATGTTAGGACTGCAACAGTGAATACACTCTAACATCTACATTTATGGTAAGTGTACACAGCTGTACTTTCCACAATATTTGACTGAGTTACTATAGTATGGTGATGTCCTTCATGGATGCATCTGCAGTCATAACAACTGGGTTGTCCTGTCGTCAGGCAGCCCTTCAGTCGGCCGGATTCCAAAGTCCGGGTCCGGCTTCGGCTGATGTCGCACTTCACCCGACGTCATCTCTGTTGGTCTTCGGGTATAAAGGCATCAGCCGATGCCATTTTCCTCAGTCTTTCTTGCCGCGTGGCGCCCGAAGCAGAAGCTGTTCGCAAGTGCCGGTCGGTCGGATCCAGAGATTACTTCTACCGAATACTACTTGAAGACTTCTAAAGCTAAGTACCCCGTTGGGGACTCTTTCTTGCCTCAGCCGATGTCAGAAAAAGTTAATAATTGTTTAACCTGTGGGAAACAAATACCTCATAAAGATTTCCACTCTTATTGTCTGCCTTGTTTAGGCCCAGCCCACGACGTAGCAGCCTGTTCGCCTGTGCTTCCTTCAACCGGTTTAACGCTTAGGCGCCGGTCGGAGTTTGCAGAACAGTTTTTCGGTTCTGATTTTGCGTATATTATGCCGTCGGATCCTCCGACTACCCAATCTGCCAAAAAACGCAAAGATAAAGACCGACATTCGCGGTCCGCGGTTTCGGCCGAAACCATGGTTAAGCAAACCGCGAGTGTCTCGGTTTCGGCCGAAACCGAGAAAACTGATCAAAGTACAGCTGAATCTATCTCTACAACTGAGGCCCCTGCTACCATTCTGGAATCGGCCTCAGAAACTTTACCCACTACGGTGGTTACCACTGACTTATCAGACACCATCCCCTTGGATGTCTCTACCCCAGCACGTGGTGCTGCTAGGCCTCCAGCAGCCATGTCCATTAAGGCCTTCGCCAGGGCTAAAGCAGCCAAGACTACTAAAACAGTGCCTGTTAAACCCCCCACAACCAGGCCCTCTTCTAGTTCTCAAATGCTTACTTTGGCAGAAGATTTAATTTCATTAATTAGAGGATCTCAATCTCACCCAGACAGGGCCTCTCAGCCCCCTGAGAAGAGACCTAGGGCAGAGCCCCCTGAGCCAGTTTCCTCTGATGATTCTGCTGATGAATCAGACATAACTGACCAGCCAGAGGCTCCTTTCTCCAATTTTGAAGATTCTGATGCTGAAGAATCCATTCCAGCTGCTTTCCCACCAGAAGAATTCTCCTTTGGGGAAACCTTACATGCCATGCGAGAGCAATTCCAATGGCAGCAACAGGATTTTTCAGACTCCAGAAAAAGACTTAGGACCTTTCTGCACCTTCCACAGCACAGGCCCTTAGCTATACCTCCTGTTCTCTCTGTGGTGGATGATGCTTTCAATGATATCTGCTCCGCTCCAGATTCTTTACCCCCAGCCCCTGCCAAACCAGACAGATTTTACAGGGTGCCAGATACTCATCACCACCTTTACAAGGCCCCACTTGCAGACCCGAAACTATATCTCAGGGTCCCAAGGCAGTAGCAGCGACCATAGCTAAAACCCTATTCCTTCTGAAAGGGAAGCAAGGTCATTAGACAGATGGGGTAAAAGGTTTACACTTCAGCTACTCTCTCAGCTAGAGCTTTAAACTGTCAGTTTCACATGATACAATACCAAGAGTTTATGCTTGATCAGTTAACTAAAAAGCTAACCACTGATGAATCTCTTGATAAGAAATATGTATTAGAAATGGTAAATAACATACAACAGGTTAGCAACCATTCCTTAAAATGTGGCTATGATGCACTGGAGGCTTCATTTAGATCAGCCATGACTGGCACAGTGATAAGAAGGCATGCATGGCTAAAGGAACAAGCTTTACCGGATCATGTTAAAGCTAAGTTGCTAGATGCTCCTATGGATAAGACAAGTTTGTTTGGTACACCTGCCCAGCAGGTTATGAAGAAAATGGAAGAAAAGGCAAAATCTGTTCAAACGGATTTCTTGCAGGTTCAACCACCAAGGTTTAGCAGGAACTGGCCTGCCAAAAATTGGTCCTTTCCTGACTCCACAAGATCTCAAAGGGGCAGGAATAGACGCTCCAGAGGCAGAAACCAAACCAGAGGAGGTGCCTACAGAGGACGACAGTGGCAAGGTAACAACAGAGGCACAGACACAACCACTGCCACTACATCAACACAACCACAGTGACTTAACCCTAAGTCCGCCTACCAGGGAACAAATAGCAGCTGCTCTAGGCGGAAAGTTAACCTTATTTTCAAAGAACTGGCACTACATAACAAAAGACAAGTGGATTTTACAAACCATAGATCAAGGTTACCGGTTCCACTTCCACACTTTACCAGTCAAAAGAGGAATGCCAAATCTACCTCCAAATCAAAAAACAGAGGCTCTACAACAGATAATGGAGTTAGCAAACATGAGAGCTGTGGAAAGAGTGCCAACAGCAGAGCAAGGAAAGGGGTTCTACTCCAGACTATTCCTAGTTCCAAGAAAGGAAAAAATTTGGAGACCAATTCTCGACCTGTCCACCTTAAATACATACATCATTGTCCCAAAATTCAAAATGCTGACCCTACAGCAACTTCTTCCCATGCTGGGCAAGGAGTGTTGGCTGGTAACTCTAGATCTCAAGGAGGCATACCTGCACGTCCCCATTCGACCAATCTGCAGAAGATACCTCAGATTTCTTGCAGGATCAGAGCACTATCAATTCTCAGCATTGCCCTTTGGCTTATCTACTGCCCAGAGTATTCACAAAATGCCTGGCATCAGTAATCGCCCATTGCAGACTACAGGGAATTCAAATTTACCCATACCTGGACGACTGCCTGCTACAAGGGGACAACAAAAGCAAGCTGACAACAGATTTACAAAGGGTCATTTACTTGCTACAAGCACTGGGATACACAGTCAATTTACAAAAGTCAAGGCTGATACCATCCCAAACAAGGACATTCTTGGGCTGAATTGGACACAGTAAAACAAATGGCATTCCTAACTACAGAAAAACAAAAAGAACTCCCTCTTTACTTCTTGGCACTATCAAAACTGAACAAGTTAACAGCAAGAAAAGTACTGCAGGCCTTGGGCTTCATGGCATCATGCATAATCTTGGTCCCATTTGCCAGACTACATATGAGAAAACTACAGTGGTACCTAAAGAATTTATGGTCCCAGCACAGACACAGCCTAGAAACAGAAATCCCACTAATTCCATGCTTAAAACAGGAGTTCCTATGGTGGGCTCAGGCATGCCAGTCAAACCCAGGCCTACCCTTTCGCAGATGTCAAGCAAGCCAGACCATCACAACAGACGCTTCAGACCTAGGATGGGGGGGCCCACATGCTGGACAAATGCGTGCAAGGATTGTGGACACAGGATCAACTTCACCTGCACATCAACCTAAAAGAAATGCTGGCAGTAAAACTGGCAATCCAAAAGTTCAAACCATTTCTCAAGGAGGGCCAGTTGATGATAAGGACAGACAACACCACAGTCATGTGGTACATCAACAAACAGGGAGGCACTCATTCATACCCCTATGCAGAATGACCTTGGAACTGTGGACCCTGGCACTCAGCTACAACAACCAGTTACAGGCAATATTTGTACCGGGAAAGACAATACTCTAGCAGACATATTAAGCAGAACCACTTCGGATGCCCACGAATGGAAGCTGAACCCGGACATCTTCAAGACCATCTCAAAGAAATGGGGAATGCCACAGATAGACCTATTCGCATCACCTCTCAATCACCAGCTCAAAAAATTCTGCACAAGGACATTCCACCCACTAGCATGGAAAGTGGATTCGCTCTCCTTCAACTGGAAAGGCCTAACAGCATATGCATTCCCACCTCTTCCTTTGATACACAAGGTACTACTGAAAATCAAGGAAGAACGTCCAAGGATAATCCTGATAGCTCCAAACTGGCCAAGACAACACTGGTACCCACTACTGAGGAGCATGTCTCGGAACAATATGTGGCCAATACCCCTGATGCCTTTGATGTTAACTCAGAACAACTACAGCATCATACATCCAAACCTAAAAATGTTGCAACTAACTGCATGGAACATCACATAGCAGCAGCTAATCCAGAACTTTCCCAAAGAGTAAAAGACATTATTCTTGAAGCACGCAGACCTTCATCAAGAAGGAACTATGCTGGAAAATGGAAAAGGTTTGTCATCTGGAGTACAGAAAGAGGAAAAGATGTGTCAAACATAGATATGCCTAACATTCTGGAGTATCTGGCCGAACTTCTTCATTCAGGCCTGTCCTACTCCTCCATCAAGATACATGCATCAGCTATTTCAGCCAAATACAGCTTTGATCCACCTGTTTTTTCGCACCCTTTGCTCAGGCAGTTCCTCAGAGGAATCAAGAATGTAAAACCTCCAAGGAAACCACCATTACCAGCTTGGGATTTGAACTTTGTGCTAGAAAAATTGACACTATCACCCTTTGAACCAGCAGCAACAGCAGACCTACAACACCTGTCATGGAAAACTGCTTTCCTACTGGCAATTACTTCAGCAAGGAGGGTTTCAGAACTACAGGCCTTAATGGCAGTGCAACCCTTCCTAATCTTCCACCAAGATAGAGTGTCCATGAGGACTAATCCTACATTTATGCCCAAGGTGGTATCCAGAGTGTCTTTAAACCAGGCAATCCACCTACCTACCTTCTTTCCCAACCCACAAAACAGAGGGGAAAGAATACTGCATACCTTGGATGTACATAGACAGCTACGCTACTACTTGGACAGAACAAAAATAGCAAAAAGACGAACCAACTTTTTGTAGCCTATGCAACAGGAAGGGAAGAAAATGCTATTTCCAAACAGACAATCTCCAAATGGATAGGAAATTGCATACGATTCTGTTACTCCTTCCATGGAAAACCAATTCCACAGAACATAAGACCTCATTCTACAAGGGCAACAGCCACTACCACAGCCTTCTTACGAGGAGTGGCAACCAAAGACATTATTGAGGCGGCTACTTGGACCTCCGTGCATACATTTGCCAAGCATTATAATTTGCCTCTATATTCCAGATCCCGAGCAGGGTTTGCCACTGCTGTACTGCAAGGGATCCTAAACACACCATAATCTACTTTTATCCTCCTCCCCTAGTTGGCTATGGTATTCTACCCAGTTGTTATGACTGCAGATGCATCCATGAAGGACATAGTACAGTTTTGTACCTACCATAAATGTAGATGTCCGAACTGGATAGCATCTGCAGTCAGGATTACCCTCCCTCCTTCCCCTCTGTGGTACTCCTAGGGTGTTTACCCTCCTAATAGCTAGCTGTTGGGGGGGAGTCTTTTATGGTGTATTTGTTTGTATATATGTACATACATGCTTATTGTTGTGTTTACCTCTATCTATTTGGAAACATTGGCATCTATCCAAATTTTAGCTTGCAAGAGGGCTTCTAGCATCTGGGGCAAGAAACACTGAGGAAAATGGCGTCGGCTGATGCTTTTATACCCGAAGACCAGCAGAGATGACGTCGGGTGGAGTGCGACATCAGCCGAAGCCGGACCCGGACTTTGGAATCCGGCCGACTGAAGGGCTGCCTGACGACAGGACAACCCAGTTGTTATGACTGCAGATGCTATCCAGTTCGGACATCTACATTTATGGTAGGTACAAAACTGTACTTTCTTGGCTTCATATGTGTATTTTGCCATTTGTAGTTTAACATTCCCTACCAGCTTTTTGGTGGGTCTCATTTTTCTGCAGCTGAACCCATCACATAATATTTTAAATGCTGCACTTGTGAGGGTAGGAAGCCCATCCAGGTTTCTGCATGGGCTTGGAATGTTTTCTGTTGTGGGGCAGAAGGGCTCAGCTGTTTTGGGCTAAGAGCGATTAATTCTTCTAGCCATGAAGGCTTTAGAAACATAATTGGTTCTGGGGATGTCCTTCAAGGATGCATCTGCAGTCTTTACAAATGGGTTGTCCTGTCGTCAGGCAGCCCTTCGGTCGGCCGGATTCCAAAGTCTGGGTCTGGCTTCGGCTGGTGTCGCACTTCACCCGACGTCATTGCGGCAGTTCTTCGGGTATAAAGGCATCAGCCGACGCCATTTTCCTCAGTCTTTCTTGCGCGTGCGCCAAGCAGAAGCTGTTCGCAAGTGCCGGTCGGTCAGATCCAGAGATTACTACTACCGAATATTACTTCAAGACTTCTAAAAAGCTAAGTACCCCGTTGGGGACTCTTTCTTGCCTCAGCCGATGTCAGAGAAAGTGAATAACTGTTTATCTTGTGGGAAACAAATACCTCATAAAGATTTCCACTTCTATTGCATACATTGTTTAGGCCCAGACCATGACGTAGCAGCTTGTCTAGCCTGTGCCTCTTTTAACAGACGGACGCTTAGACGTCGGTCGGAGCTTGCTGAACAGATTTTCGGCTCCGATTTTGCTTATATTATGCCGTCGGATCCTCCGACTACGCAAATTACCAAAAAACGCAAAGAAAAGGACCGACACTCGCGGTCCGCGGTTTCGGCCGAAACCGCGGTTAAGCAAACCGCGTGTGTCTCGGTTTCGGCCGAAACCGAGCAAGCGGTTCTTTCTTCAGCCGAAATCATGCCTTCTACCGAGGCCTCTTCTAACCTGGTAGAAACGGCTTCTGAAATCCAACCTTCTGTTGCGGTTTCACAGGATTTATCAGACACCATTCCCCTGGATATTTCAACTCCTGCACGTGGAGCTGCTAGGCCTCCTGCAGCTATGTCTATTAAGGCCTTTGCCAGGGCTAAAGCAGCCAAAGCATCAAAAACGGTGCCTGCCAAGCCCCCCTCTCACAGGCCCAGCACCAGCTCCCATATGCTTACTTTGGCTGAGGATCTCATCTCCTTAATTCGTGGAGCCCAGCCTCATCCAGACAGGGCCTCTCTCCCTCCTCCAGAAAAGAGGCCTAGAGCAGAGCTTCCTGAGCCAGTATCCACAGATGATTCCTCTGATGACTCAGAACATACAGACCCTCCTGAGGCTGCTTTTTCTCCTTACGAAGACTCTGATGCTGAGGAGTCCATCCCTTCAGCCTCTCCTCCTGAGGAATTTTCCTTTGGGGAAACCTTGCATGCTATGAGGGAACAATTTCAGTGGCAGGGCCAAGATTTCTCAGACTCCAGAAAAAGGCTTAGGACCTTTCTACATTTGCCACAGCATAGGCCTTTAGCTATACCTCCAGTGCTTTCTGTTGTTGATGATGCATTTAATGATGCTTGCACTGCTCCTGATTCATTACCTCCGGCTCCTGCTAAGCCCGATAGGTTCTACAGGGTCCCAGACACTCTTCACCATTTATATAAGGCTCCTTTTGCAGATCCAGAGACTATCTCCCAGGGTCCTAAAGCTGTAGCAGCTACTTCTACTAAAAAACCCCTCCCCTCTGAAAGGGAATCCAGGTCCTTAGAGAGATGGGGTAAAAAAGTTTACACCTCTGCTACTTTGTCAGCTAGAGCTTTGAACTGCCAATTTCATATGATTCAATATCAAGAGTTTATGCTTGACCAGTTGACTAAAAAGCTGTCCTCTGAAGAATCTTTAGATAAGAAATATGTTCAAGAAATGGTACATAACATACAGCAGGTTAGTAACCATTCTTTAAAATGTGGCTATGATGCACTGGAGGCTTCCTTTAGATCAGCCATGACTGGCACAGTTATCAGGAGACATGCTTGGCTGAAAGAACAGGCACTACCAGACCATGTCAAATCAAAGCTTTTGGATGCACCTATGGACAAGGTCAATTTATTTGGTTCCCCTGCGCAGCAGGTACTAAAAAAGATGGAAGAGAAGGCAAAATCTGTACAAACAGTGAAAGATTTCTTACAAGTTCAACCTCCAAGGTTTAGCAGGAACTGGCCCTCCAAGAATTGGTCCTTTCCGGACTCCTCTAGGGCACAAAGAGGCAGGAATAGGCGCTCGAGAGGCAGAAACCAAACCACAGGTGCCTACAGGGGATGCCAGTGGCAAGGTAACAACCAGCGAGGCACGGATGCAGCCACCACCACTACAACAGCTCAATCACAGTGACTTGGCGGTGGCACCGCCTACCAGGGAACAACTAGAAGCACCCTTAGGCGGAAAGCTAGCCTTATTTTCAAAGAACTGGCATTGCATCACAAGAGAAAAATGGATTTTACAAATTATAGACCAAGGTTACAGGTTCCATTTCCATACTCTACCAGGAAAGAGAGGAATGCCAAACCTGCCACCTACTCAAAGGACAGAAGCTCTAAAGCAGATATCTCAATTATTAAGAATGAGAGCTGTGGAAAAGGTACCATCTTTGGAGCAAGGAAAGGGATTTTACTACAGACTCTTCCTGGTACCAAGAAAAGAAAACAAATGGAGGCCTATTCTAGACCTGTCCGCTTTAAACACATTCCTCATTGTTCCAAAATTCAAAATGCTGACCCTACAGCAGCTTCTTCCCATGCTGGGCAAGGAGTCTTGGCTGGTAACTCTAGATCTCAAGGAGGCATACCTGCACGTCCCCATAAGACCAATTTGCAGAAGATACCTCAGATTTCTTGCAGGATCAGAGCATTATCAATTCTCAGCATTGCCCTTTGGCTTATCTACTGCGCCCAGAGTGTTCACGAAATGCCTGGCATCAGTAATCGCTCATTGCAGACTTCAGGGGATTCAAATCTATCCCTACCTGGATGACTGCCTGATACAAGCGGACAACAAAATCAAACTAACAGAAGACCTACAAAGAGTCATTTACCTGCTGCAAGCCCTGGGATATACAGTCAATATAAAGAAGTCAAGGCTGATTCCATCCCAAAGAATAACCTTTCTGGGTGCAGAACTGGACACATCAAAACAAATGGCATCCTTAACTGCAGAAAAGAAAGAGCAGCTTCCTCTCTACTTCTTGGCATTAACAAAGCAGAACCATCTAACTGCAAGAAAAGTGCTGCAAGCTCTAGGCTTCATGGCATCCTGCATAATACTGGTCCCTCATGCCAGGCTGCATATGAGAAAGCTACAATGGTACCTAACGAATTTGTGGTCTCAACACAAGCACAGCCTAGAAACCAAAATTCCAATGATTCCCTGCCTGAAGAAAGAGTTCCTGTGGTGGGCTCAGGCCTGCCAATCAAACTCAGGATTGCCCTTCTGCAAAAGTCAACCAAGACAAACCATCACGACAGATGCCTCAGACCTCGGTTGGGGGCCACACATGCTGGACAAGTGCATTCAAGGCCTATGGACTCAAGACCAGCTGCACCTGCACATAAATCTAAAGGAAATGATGGCAGTAAAATTGGCAATCCAGGCATTCAGACCTTTTCTCCAAGAAGGTCAGTTGATGATAAGGACAGACAACACCACAGTTATGTGGTACATCAACAAACAGGGAGGCACACACTCATATCCTCTATGCCGGCTGGCTCTGGACCTATGGGATGTGGCTCTGAGCTACAACATTCAGTTACAAGCAATTTATCTACCAGGGAAGGAAAACATACTAGCAGACATATTAAGCAGAACTACAACAGATGCCCACGAATGGATGCTGCATCCGGGCATCTTCAAAGCCATCACAAGAGAATGGGGATTACCACAAATAGACTTGTTTGCATCCCCACTCAATCACCAGCTAAAGAAATTCTGCACAAGGACGTACCACCCACTTGCTTGGAAGGTGGACTCCCTATCTTTCAGTTGGAAAAGCCTGATAGCATACGCATTCCCACCACTTCCTTTGATGCACAAGGTGCTTCTGAAGATCAAAGAGGAACATCTGAGGATCATTCTGATAGCTCCAGACTGGCCAAGACAACATTGGTATCCATTGCTGAGGAGCATGTCCCGGGAACAAAGATGAACACTGCCCCTGATCCCATTACTGTTAACACAGAACAACTACAACATCCTGCATCCAAACCTGAAAACTCTGCAGCTAACTGCCTGGAACATTACATGACAACAATTAACCCAAATTTATCCCAAAGGGTTAAGGACATAATCCTGGAGGCTCGTAGACCTTCAACAAGAAAGAATTATGCAGCAAAATGGAAAAGATATCTCATTTGGAGTACTGCAAAGGGGCAAGATGTGACACTGGTGAACATAGCCAACATCCTGGAGTACTTGGCAGAGCTCTTCCATACAGGCCTGTCCTATTCTTCCATCAAGATACATGCCTCAGCTATTTCTGCAGAATACAGCTTGGATCCTCCTGTCTTCTCGCATCCTCTGCTCAGAACAGTTTCTGAGAGGAATTAAAAATGTGAAACCTCCCAGAAAACCTCCATTGCCAGCATGGGACTTGAACTTTGTGCTAAAAAAATTGATACTCCCCCCTTTCGAACCAGCAGCAACAGCAGAATTACAATACTTATCCTGGAAGACTGCATTCCTGCTGGCAATAACTTCAGCAAGAAGGGTCTCTGAACTACAGGCATTGATGGCAGTGCAACCCTTCCTGATCTTCCATCAAGATAGAGTGTCCATGAGAACAAATCCTACATTTATGCCTAAGGTGGTATCCAGAGTCTCTTTAAATCAGGCTATCCACCTTCCTACATTCTTCCCCAACCCACAGAACAGGGGAGAAAGGCTACTACATACCTTGGATGTACATAGACAATTACGCTACTACCTGGACAGGACAAAAACCAATAGAAAAACTGACCAGCTTCTGGTAGCATATGCAACAGGAAAGGAAGGAAAACCAATTTCAAAACAGACAATCTCCAAATGGATAGGAAATTGCATTAGATTTTGTTACTCCTACCATGGAAAGAAAACTCCAGAGAACATCAGGCCTCACTCCACAAGGGCTACAGCCACTACCAAACTCCAGAGAACATCAGGCCTCACTCCACAAGGGCTACAGCCACTACCACAGCTTTTTTATGAGGAGTGGCTACCAAGGACATTATAGAGGCTGCTACTTGGACCTCCGTGCATACATTTGCCAAGCATTACAATTTACCTTTGTACTCTAGATCCCGAGCTGGTTTTGCCACTGCTGTTTTGCAAGGGATCCTAACTACACCATAATCTCTACTCATTTCCTCCTCCCCTAGCTTAGCTATGGTATTCTACCCATTTGTAAAGACTGCAGATGCATCCTTGAAGGACATAGTACAGTTTTGTACCTACCATAAATGTAGATGTCCGATAGGAATGCATCTGCAGTCAGGATTACCCTCCCTCCTTCCCCTCTGAGGTACTCCTAGGGTATTTGCCAACCTTCAGCTAGCTTGGGGGGGATCTATTATGATGTATTTGTTTGTATATATGTACATACATGCTTATTTTGTGTGTTGCTCTCTACTATTTGGAAACTTTGGCATTTATCCAAATTTAGCCATCCAAGAGGGCACCTGGCATCTGGGGCAAGAAACACTGAGGAAAATGGCGTCGGCTGATGCCTTTATACCCGAAGAACTGCCGCAATGACGTCGGGTGAAGTGCGACACCAGCCGAAGCCAGACCCAGACTTTGGAATCCGGCCGACCGAAGGGCTGCCTGACGACAGGACAACCCATTTGTAAAGACTGCAGATGCATTCCTATCGGACATCTACATTTATGGTAGGTACAAAACTGTACTTTCTCCTCATGCTTTTAGATGACATGTTCATTTTACTGTACTTACACAAGCAAGGAGTTCAAGTTTGTATCCTGTTTGCAGGGAGGAAAAACTCATTAGCACTGGTGGCATGGGCAGGATCATGTGCAGCACTTCCTGTTTCTGGATGAAATTAAGGAGTTGGGCTCTGAGCCACTTGTCTAACTCTATTTGTGAATTGCTGATTCAAAGGCTTTACTTGGTATGTGTCTTCCAGAAATGGGGTCCTTAGGAGAATAATGTTTTTGCCGCCTTGAAGGACATGCAAGACCCACTTGTTCCACATATTGCTTATAAGGTTCAGAGAACAGAGTTGCATTATAATATCTTGAAATTGCAAAGCTGTAAACATAATTGCTTGCTCACATGTATTACTCAAGTTCATAAGTGGCCTAAATGCAAGTACTCAGTTTCATATGGTCGTAATACACAGACACACACACTAAAGAAATCATTTTTCAGGGGTGGCAACCTCCTTTTTTACCCCCCCTCCTTGTGGGAGGAGAGTTCAACCACCAGTCCCCTTACTTAATTTTTCGTATTCTGGGGTTGCACAATTTCATACAAAGATAAATAACTACCACATTAACAATATGTCCCTAAGAGATGACCCAGTTATTTGGGAACTTATGTGGACAGTGAGCTAACTTTTGACAAATGTGTCCATTGTAACAAAGTCCTTCTATATAGCATAGCTTATAAACAAAGGGATTTTGTCTAGATCTAGGGATGTCATTGAATATAATGCTCCCTTTGACATGTATCTGTCCAGAAGCATGCAACAACTGGAATGTCCTCAGAAATACCTTACTAAAAGGATACAGGCCTAAATAAACATATCCTACATTGACCCACTCAAAGTCCTGTCACTATACTCTGTATCCTACAGATCGCTAAGAGGTGACTCGTGTCTGGAATCCAAGGCATCCTCCAACACATTAGTGATGGATTTGCTGCACATCAGCAAGTTCAATGGCATCAGAAATACTCAGCTTAGGGATTTAAATCTTTTCTGCAACATCAACAAAATGGTTTGTAGGGACAGGTACTTCTTGCAGGGGATACCACTGCTCTGGAACAGATTTGCCATCCACATGAGCAAAGTTCTTCCCTGCCCATATTCAAGCGCAACAGAAAATTTGCCACAGGACTGCCCCCTGTACTACTAATGGACAGAGATGGCTCCTTAATGCTTTATCCCATGCATGGTTCCCCTCAAATGTTCTATTGTATGAATCCCAATCATTCTCATTGGGGGTAATGTATAATTATTGACCATGGGATGGGTAAAGCCAGTCTATAACTAAATGGGATAGGTTATTTCAAGCTCAAAAAGAGAACTTGGGTAGGCTTAAAATGGCCTTCAAGGGCAGCTAGCTTAGCGTAGTACTTAGTTATGAGCCCATAAATTAAAACAGAATAGCTCATTCTTTCTCTCTCTGACTTTGCAGTCTGAGTTAATAGAAATCAGTGCAGTTTGAGTCCATGCATATTTTTACAGTATGTTGCAAGCATACAAAAGGAAATAAAGTATGAAGCAGACATACTTGAGTACATGAAATAAACAGCCATGAATTAAGCACTTGCAGGTAACAGTGAAAAGGCAAAGCTCATTGTCGTCACCTCTTGGTTGCTCAGAATTGTGTGATTTCATGTATTAAGATCCCTAGAGATAAGGGAAATTCTCCTAGTTCCCCCAACAGTTTGGATGAGAAATGACTCCACTTCATGTCTTACTGAAAGTATCTGCTGAGGTCTCAGAGGTTATGGAGGCTGCCAGGAAAGACTTTTTTTGCCAGTCTTTTGCCATTTGGATGAAGATTGGCATCTTGTGCTGTGCCAGTTGATTAACTCAGAGGTGATTCTGACGTATCTCAGACACTTATGTTTGGTCCTTAGTTTTTCCTCAGTCATAGTGCATGTAGTTTCTGCACATGTTGACCTTGTGGGGGACTTAACTCTGGCAACACCAACCCACATGGCTTCAGTACCTGGAATACCCACATACAAAAAATAAGGCAATCCTTTTCTGTCTCCAGTTCTTTAGATAAAGACTGGATTTGACTTGTTAGTTTATTCTTCAGTTTAAAATTACTACTAACATTCACTAGAATTAAATAACCTTACAGCATGCAATTAAGCACCCACTGAATATTCTTGCACGTAGTTCGTGAATATTCCCAAAATGCATTCATGTAGTTAAAAATCTCACAACCAAAAATATAAACTACGTGTTTAAAAATATCCTTTCCTGTTCAGAAGTGATTACTAATGATCCCAGTGGGCCTTTTTAAGCCTACTGTGCTTTTAAAATATAGCTGACAAACTTTGATATCCTAAGGTTATTTTAAAGAGTGGATGTAGGCTTGGGCACAGATAGGCAAGCATTTACAGACTGCCTATTTCTAGTAGAGACTTGGGTACCAAATCAGGGGTAAATTAAATTATTAGCATTATTACCTTCTTTTACATCTCTTGAATATATAGAAAAAATGATAAATGGCTCCAGAAGAAAATTTCTCCATATAGCTGCATTATTCAACTGTCTGTGTGTTTATATGTATACACACTCACATAATATAGAAATTCATTACAGTGTAAAGTGAGAACAAAGGTGATATCTACTTGCTAAATGTTATGTATAAGAAATCAACTCAAAATGTTTCATTTAAGCCAGGAGAGAGTAATGCCCTTAGTGGAGCAGCAGGTAATGTTGCACATCACAGCAATAGGTTCTCTGGTTCAATTCTTGGCTGGGGTATCTTCTGTGTGATATCTGCACATCCTCCCTGTGTTCATGTGGGTTTCCATTGGGTGCTCCAGTTTCTTCACACATTCCAAAGACATACAGTTGATGGACTGGGTACTCTAAATTGGCCATAGTTGTGAGTGTGAGTGCAAGTTTGAGGTATGGACGAACTGCCATGGCAGGGCTACCCATCTGGTGGTGTAAACCTTGGTTCTAGATGATTGTCACTGTTGAGGTGACACCTCAACCCCATGTGCAAAAATGGAAAAAAGGGATTGTGTATAGATGGACTTATGTAAAGCTTCTTTTTATCCAAAATTTCATGTCATCTTATCTGTGCTTTTAAAAATATACATTTGTGTATTGTGATAGTTACATAATAATAATAGCAACGACCATCCTTATCACTGTCACATGATTACCTTTTTAAGTTTCCTTTGATTTTCAGAGTACTAAACTATTCATTGTATATATTTCTCCAAATACCTGTTTGTCTTTATTTTGTACAGTAAATGCTGCCATGTGTTTATAGAGTCCGTAAATCCTAATTTCAGTCAGTCATAGTACACATTGCACAAAGGTTTGTTTAGTTTATTCGTTGACCAGTAAACCCACTAGACAGAAGTGTCCCTTTTCAGAGATGACCCTGGAGCACTGTCTGGTTGTACTTCCTCAGGGTCATCCAGTACACAAATGGAGGTGAAAGGAGTCAAACCCTGTACCCTTGACTACTGAAAGCAGCTACCTAACTGCTGTTAGCCTTAATCTTCTCTGCTGATTTGGTCAAACAGTCTCTAGTTTTGCATTGATGCCAAGTAGCCCACTTACAAGTGTTAACACACTCCTGCCTTGTTCATGACAAGTTACCCTGTGCCAGGGCATTATTTACAATTCATTTTCATGTGAGGTCCAGTAGAATTCTCAGTTTGACTTATGGAAAGTATGCATGCCTAAATTAATTGAGGACATATCCAAAGTGCCAAGCACTGTTTTTTGTGGCTCCCTAATTCTGCATGTTTGAAAGTATTGTAAAATCTCCATCATAGAAAGTAATAAATAGCTAAGTCATTGTGGGAAAAATAATACAGTTGAATGTTGAAGAGAAGATGATGAAGCACCCAGACACAAAAAATACTGAAAAGTTTAAAAATAGCAGGAATAAATGAGATGGCAGACCGTTACATGAAGTACTGTATAGATGGAGATAGTGAAATGAAGCAGACCCTTAAAGCAAATCTCCTAGCATAGGAAAAATGGCTGGATGAAGTGGAACAGACTTTGAATGAACACTCAACTGTGATACAGGAGGTCATAGAAGGAAATGTTGAATTGTAAGGCTGAGCAGAGGGAGCAGAAGTATGGCTGGACTGTTTTGAGGTGAAAGTGGTGAATCTAGAGGAAATATCTAACAGAAATAACTAAAACTGGTTGGGGTCCTGAGAAATATGAGGGTCAAAATTGTTGGAGAGCAGTAGCAGTGCTAAGTAAATGCATAAATGTACAAGTAGAGGAAATGAGGATAGAGTATGCTCATACAACAGCCTAGCAGCCAATGCAAAGAATAGATGTTTAACCCAGGCCAATAATTGTATGTCTTCAAACAGTTGAGTTGAGGGAAAGAATGCTGTCCAAGGTCTGGAAGACAATAGCATTGGTATAGACCAGGATTTTGCTTATCAAACATGTAAAAGAAAGAAGCATTCTTGACTGTAATAAAACTTTATAAGCAAAGAAGAATTTGCTGGAAGATGCTGTATCCAGCAGCCATAAGATTATTCATAGAGCAATTCAACCTTTATGTTTACAATCTGGAGATTTTGTAGAAGTTAAATTATTAAGAAATTATACATAAGGGGATACACTAAACATATTTTGTTTAATGCTATTTTGAAATTATGCAGAGAAGAGAGAAAATTGATTAGATGTAGATAATTTAGGAAAGGTATCTTACCACAAAATATTTTAATTATAGAAATGAAAGTAATAGTAATAGGAAAGAACCAATCTGTCTTCATACACACTATTTCTTAACTTATAAAATTAACATTTTGAAAAAAATTGGCATATTCTATTGATGGATGAGGAACTAAAGTTATTGTTACCTTATAATCCACAGTTTGCTTTTAGGAAAGGTAGCGGTAGAGAGGATAGCCCCCATAATAACTGTGAACTAACCTAAATGGAATGGTTTGCTTCAAAAATGGCAACTACAGATGTGGAGGGTGTTAAGCACGTAAATACATGCTTGAAGGTTCAGACTGTTTAATAAATAGTTAAAAGTTTAAGATTAGGCAACATTTAACATGTATATCTAAATGAGTTATGTATGTATTATTTTGTCCTTGTAACAAGGTTTATGTAGGTGAAGCAAAAAGGGTAGTAAAGAAAGAAAAGAATTTTAGAACATGTTGGTGATATAAGAAATGCCCAGTTAGCGAGCCCGGTAGCAGGCCACTTTTTTGGATTTTGAACATGATGTATTAGAACTTAGATATATGATTTTATTGCATCCATCTAATTTAAGATGCAGTATTAAACACTGGCTGCTATGTAAAAAGATTTTTTTTATTTTAATATATACAGCATGTAGTCTATATGGGTTTAATATGGATATTAATTGGAGAATATTTTTATAGTTCTGTAACTTTAAGTTGATTGATGTAAAATTAAAGTCTGTATTTAAGTGAAAGTTGACATTAATTTAACATTGTACTTCTCCTTGAAAGACAGAAGGCCAAGGTACTAGCGAAATAAAACCTTTTTAAAACAAGCAACTGTGTATATAAAACAAACTTTTATCCTTCTTTGTACCTTTCTATTTTAACAATTGCTTTTTCTGTTTTTTTTTTCCTTTCACCTATTGTCTTTTCATTCTCATCATGTATTCTGTCCATGGATGATTGTGCCTCTGATATCATTGCACTGGTCTCTGAAACAGAAGTTTGTTCCTGCAGGCCTTCCAATCCTTTGTCACTGTCTTCAGTTTCAGACAGCATTTCTACTGAATGTAGGGAAACATTTAATCTCTTCACAGGTGAATACTAGGCTAGCAGTATGCAGACTATTACAAGCCTAGCCAATAACTGGAGGTCAGAATTGAATCCTGTACTTTTTGTCTGTGAGGTAAAGACCTTAACCATTATGCTAAGCATCACTGGATAATTATTTGTATATGGAGCATCACAATCATATACAGACCCAGAAGAGGATATGGGAATGTTGTATAAACCTGTAAGTCAGATATAAGAAGGTTGAGTAGTCCAAGCAGGAGAGAGAGAGAGTAGAAGAAGCACAGAACAGCAGAACACAAGCTGGAGGAAAATACTTTTTTTCCACTCTTCAGAAAGCAGTAGAAGCTGATGGGAAAAGTGGTGATTATTCAGGTGCTGAGGAAGAGAACTGAGTAATGAAAAGGGGTGATAAAGGAGGACATTCATAATTGGAAGGTAGTGCAGAGGAAGATGGATGACAAGCACATAATGGAGTAAATTGGACTTCAAAGATAGCTGCACACTGATCACCAGCTTATGTTCAGCTATCTGTGTGAAAACAAAAACTGGGAAAATACAACCAGTGATATTGTCAGCTTGAGTAAAATTCATTTATTGGTTAGTAAGTATATTGCCTGGATGCCTGCAAAGAAGAAACTAAAAGAGCCTCAAATAAAATCAACTAGAAAAGGTGAGTTGAAAACACTAACTGTGAGCTGTTCAACAAAAAGCAGTTCAAACTCCAGCTTTGGTGTGAGACATGGCTTCCAGTAATCTAGAGGTACAAATAAGTCACATTTGCTCAGAGCTGATTAAAATAAGTGAAACACTGAAGGAATATATCAACTCAAATAAAGGAAGGCTGGAAAAATGGAAGAAACTTTAAACAGTTATTCATATGAGCTGATAAAACTGCTGAAATCAGATATCAAAATGAAGAAAAGGCTGGCTAAGTATGAGACTGGTGAAAAAAGGATTTACCAAAAAAAAATGGTAGAATCAGGGGACAGTCCACTTAGGAAAAAATGACATTTTCCGCTGTACGAGAGACACCGGACTAGTATTCCACAGCAGGAACTGTTGACTGAAAGGGCAAATAAGCAACTGGACTAGTATTCCACAGCAGGAACTGTTGACTGAAAGGGCAAATAAGCAACTGGACTAGTATTCCATAGCAGGAAAAGTTGATTGAAAGGGCATACCATGTGTATACACCAAATCAGGCCATGAGAAAGCAGCCAAGATCATTAGTAGTAAAGATGCAAACCTACCAGCAGAAAGAGTTGATAGCCTTCCATATAACTGTTGCAGTATTTCTAACAGAAGGGATTTACTGCCAAGGATAGCCCAACATCCGGACACTACACCAAAGATTATAGTACTTACAGGCACCATACGTCTCTCACATGCTCCCCACACAAGGCATTGGGCATAAAAGTGAGATACAGACACGCACATTAAGAACTCATTTACCACCAGTCTGAACACCTTTCTTCTGTGCTGGTTACCAAGCTCTTTTTTCACGTAAGTGCCTCATTTTTTTTTCTTTAGTATTGATTAGTTTCATGTCATCCAGAAAGGGAAAATGTTAGTGTGAGAGGCAGATTCCCCATAAAGACTGTCACAACCAATGCCTCTCTTTTTTGGGTGCTTCCACTGACCATATGCAGTGTTCTATCTGCCAAGCTTTTGTCTCTAAGACCGTATGTAGTCCTCTGTTCTCTTTATTTATTTAGAAAGCCAACATCCTAAACAGTTGGCTCAAGGTCCTGAGGGTCAGGCATCTGCCAATAAAAAAGCCAAAAAACTTAGGCCTGATACAGCTGCTGTCCAGCTTCTCCCAGACTTCTCTCTTGAGGCTAGTGAAAGTCCAGAAAACCAACTGAAGGTTGCTTCAGATTTCTTTGCCGTGACCCTGATGGATGCTGGCATGGATCCTATTCCTCACATGTCCTCTGAGGCTTTCCAAACATCTGCTCCAGATGTTGAGGGGGAACCTCTGCTGATTATATCTGAGGGACCAAGGGGGATTCCACAGATTTTAGTGAGGGAGGGAGATCCCTAGTACATTCATTGTGTCACCATGGGTCTGACCCTCCTAGGGTATTTCATGTGGACATTCCACAGAAAAAGAAACAGAAGACTAAGCAACAGGGGGTTACTTAATGCTTTAATGATTTTAAAGCCTCCTCAAGGAGTGTCTGTGCCTATCCGTCCATGGTCTTCCACTCCTCTTAAAAGGCCAAGGGGACTGTATTCCTGTGAAAAGGATCAGGACTCTGGTGAAGAGTCCTTAGCTTACTCTTCCCAAATCCCTTCCCCCTTGAATTATGGTTCAGAGGAAGAGGATTCTATTAGTCCATATTCTCCTTTGAAGGAACCCTCTTTTGGGAACACTGTTACCCATATGATAGAATTCTTTAAGTGGGATTGCTGTCAGGTTTCTGTTATCCAGAACATGTATTATGAGCTCCTTTAAATGAAGTCTCCCCAACCTTCTGCAGTTTCCCCTGTTCTGCCTGCCCTCCTGGATACTTTCTAGGCAACTTCTATGGCTCCTGATTCTCAGCCCTAAGCCCCCAAGAAACCTAACAGATTTTACAAGGTACCCATTGAATGTAAAATGTCCTTCTGTTCTCTTGTTGCAGTATTCATAACCTTTGGGTTAGCCTCCACTGTGCGACCTGAACGTCAGCAAGTATACAAAAGCTTTAGTCACTACAAGGTATGTGGGATATCTGAAGTTTGGCCATAGGGACTGTGGGCCATAAAAGTGATGTCTACACATACCTTCCTCAGAAATTCTCTGCCACCAGTTGAACGTCAGCTCATCCTGCTGTTTATGCCTTATTCTGTGAGTTATATCCAGACAAAACCAACCAGTAAATAGAAATGAGGCTCCAGGACCCTGCTCCGCTAAAATTGAAGTAGTTTAATATGCTTAAAGCGCGATAAATAATCAATACACTTTTCGTCGGTTTACATACACCAACTTCTTCAGAAGCTGAAAACAGTGGTTCATACAAACACAAAGTTTAAATACTGTCACATGCACGGAGCACCCGCCATCAATTAACATGATTTAGTTCACCTACTGGTGGTTGTCCTAGTAACCAACCATTCCAAAACCTGCTTTGCAGACGTAGCCACATCAAAAGCAAAAATTCGCAATGGCAAATGAAACTGGTAGTTTGCTCCGGTTCCCAAGGTTTAAAATATTAAGACAGTAATCTAAAAACATAAAAATTGCATGAACATAGCACATTCAGGCAAACGATCCCTTACTTACTTAATAGGTGCATTGTCATACAAAAAAGACATCTTCTTAAATAAGAAATGTGTTTTAAAAGTGTTAAAAATCATTAATACAAACTATGTTATATTCCATAGGCTGGTTAAGTGGACGTAGTGTCTAAGCAGTAAGGTAATTCCCTCTCTAAGGTAAAAGCCAAATTCAATGTTACAAGAGTAGCCTATGTATTCATTTAAAATACTATAATGTATTAGGTGGTGTGATGTTTTAAATTTTGGAAGGTGGCATCAAATAAAAGTGTAAACAGCTGTGAGGTAGTGCCCTTTCCATAATAAAATACCCACGGCTGTACTGTTTAGTCCACCAATGGTATTGTCCAAGGCTCGTTCTCTACGATTCCCCTTACCACAATGGGTTGTAAAAAGTGTGTATATATATATAGGAAAAAGTGTTGACCTATCTACAAACATAGTGGACGTCAAGTTACAAGTGCATATCCTCCCATTATGTATGTTTTCAAGTCAAGTGTGGAATTATGTGTGCATGCAATAATGTTCTACCTTCTAAATAAATGCACAGTCTTCCAAAGCACGACGTGCCTTATGGCTGGCATTGTGGGACTCAATCATTGTATTTCTGTCCCTTCTTCTCGGACAGAAAGAGTGGGTTGTTAAAACAATGTGTCCTATCCCTCACCGCCAGTACAGAGTGGTAAACTAGGCAGGGGTGGCTCTGACCAATTTGACCAACCAATAGTAGTTGGTGGTGGCCCCTAAAGGTAACCATCAAACAGCCAATTCAGTTATCTTTCCAAGTTCTTAAGTTTGAGAATACAATTGATGGATGTCATTTCATTCAAACCCGGTTTCTGGTTGGCATTTGATCTTAACTGCCAGATCAGTTCCTTTCTCTCCAGTTTAAGCGAGTCGTAACCCCCTCTAGTATCTCTAGTCTGTTGGTCAATGACTCTGAACTTAAATTGGTGGCCTGCATTGTCCAATACGTGCCTAGCTAGAGCATTGGTTGTCCTTGCGGTCCTGATACTGTATAAATGTTCATAGATCCTCTCCCTTAGAACTTGGAAAGATAACTGAATTGGCTGTTTGATGGTTACCTTTAGGGGCCACCACCAACTACTATTGGTTGGTCAAATTGGTCAGAGCCACCCCTGCCTAGTTTACCACTCTGTACTGGCGGTGAGGGATAGGACACATTGTTTTAACAACCCACTCTTTCTGTCTGAGAAGAAGGGACAGAAATACAATGATTGAGTCCCACAATGCCAGCCATAAGGCACGTCGTGCTTTGGAAGGCTGTGCATTTATTTAGAAGGTAGAACATTATTGCATGCACACATAATTCCACACTTGACTTGAAAACATACATAATGGGAGGATATGCACTTGTAACTTGACGTCCACTATGTTTGTAGATAGGTCAACACTTTTTCCTATATATATATACACACTTTTTACAACCCATTGTGGTAAGGGGGAATCGTAGAGAACGAGCCTTGGACAATACCATTGGTGGACTAAACAGTACAGCCGTGGGTATTTTATTATGGAAAGGGCACTACCTCACAGCTGTTTACACTTTTGTTTGATGCCACCTTCCAAAATTTAAAACATCACACCACCTAATACATTATAGTATTTTAAATGAATACATAGGCTACTCTTGTAACATTGAATTTGGCTTTTACCTTAGAGAGGGAATTACCTTACTGCTTAGACACTACGTCCACTTAACCAGCCTATGGAATATAACATAGTTTGTATTAATGATTTTTAACACTTTTAAAACACATTTCTTATTTAAGAAGATGTCTTTTTTGTATGACAATGCACCTATTAAGTAAGTAAGGGATCGTTTGCTTGAATGTGCTATGTTCATGCAATTTTTATGTTTTTAGATTACTGTCTTAATATTTTAAACCTTGGGAACCAGAGCAAACTACCAGTTTCATTTGCCATTGCGAATTTTTGCTTTTGATGTGGCTACGTCTGCAAAGCAGGTTTTGGAATGGTTGGTTACTAGGACAACCACCAGTAGGTGAACTAAATCATGTTAATTGATGGCGGGTGCTCCGTGCATGTGACAGTATTTAAACTTTGTGTTTGTATGAACCACTGTTTTCAGCTTCTGAAGAAGTTGGTGTATGTAAACCGACGAAAAGTGTATTGATTATTTATCGCGCTTTAAGCATGTTAAACTACTTCAATTTTAGCGGAGCAGGGTCCTGGAGCCTCATTTCTATTTACTTATTCTGTGAGTTAAGATAATTATCCCATTGGGGCCTTTTTTCTTGTTCTTCATTTGGTCACTGCATGCCTTCCCAGGTTCATGTCATCCAGGAAAGGAAAGTGTAGGTGCAGATTTCAGATCCCCCATAAGGATGCCCATGAATTGTGCTTGTTCTGCCTAGGGCCCAACCACGACCATAGATCCTGCGCAATTTGTCAGGGTTTTGTTCCAAAGACTCTTCGCAGCCATCTGGATGTGCTTAATATCTATTTAGAAAACCAAAGCTCTCACTATGGAAGGGCCGTCCGGTCAGACCATTGAGCCTCCAAAAAAGAAGGCCAAAGTTACCAGGCCCAAGTCTATTGCTGCACCTCCTGCATCCGCTGTTCCTCCTGTGACTGACATACACTTGGAAGAATGTATGGAATCAGCTGATGCTGGTATAGTGGGTACTATTTTGGAGGCCGCAGAATCAAGGTCTGTAAGCATGTCCATGGAGGTGATGCAGACATTGGGTACTGACGATGGGAAACATTGGCTCATTATGGACATCCAGACCAGCCCTTCTACTGTTACAGAACAGCCTGAAAGCAGGCCCTTCTTAGGCCCTATACTGTTCCTTCCTTAAAAAGGAAGCAAAAAACTAAACATGTATCTCCTCGATCTGAAAGCTTGCCTAATTGGCAAGCTTTCTCTCAGAATTTATTCAATGCTTTCATGGCCCTCAGGCCTTCCATGACTGCTTTCCCTCTGGCTGTCCCTCCTGTTATCAGCCCTAGGCCTCAGACTTTAGATCCTCTCCCAATTTAAGCTGAAGATTCCTTGGATTCCTTTTCTCAGGATTCCCTTTCTTATGTTTTCCAAATGCCATCCCCTCTAGGTTTTGCATCCCCTGAGAAGGACTCTACTGAAGCAAATTCCCCTGGAGAGGACCTTACTGTTGGAGAAACCATCTATCTGATGTTGTTAATCTTCCCAATCATCACTGATGGGTTCGGTTCTGAGCCCTCAGAACTGAGCCGGCCTAATACCAAGCTCGCATACACCAAAAACTCTTGAGCTAAGCTGCTACCCACAATGCCCTTCTCCCAGTTACCTCCGATCTCGTTTGCCGCGCAGCCATATAGCAGCGTTTCACCGAGCTCTCCAGCTAAATGTCATATTTTTACACATTTTGTGTGTATTTTGAACCTTTTGTCTAATCTAACAAATTTTTCTACCCTATTTCTCTGTCTAGCTACTACCCATTGGGTATTTCTTATACCATCATTGGTAACACCCTCTCCTACCATTATGGTATTGTTTGATACCATCATTGGTATCTTCCCTTTCTGCTTCTTTTCCTACACTTCCTAGCAATAATTTTTGTTTCTTTGTGTGTGTTTGGAAATGTCTGAAAAAAAGGGACTTCGGGGTTCAAACATTGCACATCCTGCAATGGCAAACTCCCCAACAGCGACTTACATAATGATTGTGTCTATTGTCTGGGGGTTTCTCACCTCTCTGTGAATCCTCCTTGCCAGATTTGCCTGAGTTTTAGTCAGAGAATGCTGAATGAGAGAAAAAATAAACTTGTCTTGAAAGGCCTGTTAACCTCACCTTTCTCAGAGGCCCTTTCTGTGTTGGAGGTCTCAACCCCTCCAGTGAACGACAAAAAATATCCACATTCTGATCCCTCTTCACCGGCTGGTGATAAGGGCAAGTCCCACAAACACAAGGCCCACAAATCTTCTACCAAACACAAGATTGTTTCCTTGGCTCCGACTATAACTGCTGCTTCTGTTCTGAGCTCAGCTCCAGTTGCTTCTATAGACGTTACGAAAACTTTGGCGACACTATCGGCACTGACCTCTATGACACCAGTCATAACTACAGTAATGACTATGGCTCTGACCTTGCTGTCTTCGATAGTCTCGGCACCGACTTCATCAGCTTTTACTGCACCAAAGGCAGTTCCCAAATCCCTTTGGAACCGATTATAACCTTGACTCTGAGTGCCTCCTTGGCACCAATTCCATTCTCGATGCTGTTAATTCCTCTATTGCCCATTTCCAAGTCTTCGGTGCCGACAATTCAAACACCATGAACCCAGTACTCCCCCTTATTGGACCTGTTCTTAGGCCAGACTTATAACCATTTTTTGGACTGGCCTGACTCCCCTTTGGGAGTGTCTGTAAGGTCCACCAGGAGTCTGAATTCGATGTGGTGCACCTGCTGGACCAGCTGTTGACAGCCAGAGGGATAACAAACATTCATAGGACTCATCCCACTTCGGGGTTTGGGTCTACTGCTCCCAGGACTCCCACTTATACTTCTCCCTTGGATCCATTGGTTCCGAGGCTCATAGCTCTGACGTCCTTGGTGAGAACCCATTCATCAACCCTGACAGTGACCCTCACTGAGTCATCGAGGCCTCCCCTTTGGGTTTCGGTTCCATCGGAACTGTCCCTTCCTCAGTCTCATGGTTGGGGGTTGAACCCTCGGTTCTGAGCACAGTTCCAAGTTTTTTATCGGTTCCATCTTCGGATCCGGGGGCAACGCCTGCCCCGATCTTGCTTGAGGCTCCATCCCTGAGAGCGGGTCTGACGGAGGAGGTGTAACCCCTGTTCCAAGATTGTCCTACTCTGTTTTGGGCTCCCATTCCTCTTCGGGTGGGCCTGCTTTTCAGGTGATGGAGAGGGTGCTTGCTTCTAGAAGCACTCCTCCTACGTCAGATCTTCCCCCTGCTCTCTCTGAGTTACAGCTACCATGGGTCACCTCCCCAGGACACTGAGACCACAAGCCTCAGGAAACCCTAGTTCAGGGTATTCTTCCTTTCGAGTCTTCTTCAGGCATTCCCACTGAAGAACCCCCTCAGAAGAAGGCATGTAAGAGGAAACACCTTGACTCTCCGGAGGAGTCTCTCTCAGAGGATATGGACTACAATGATGGGGAGGGGTCCCCACGGTCACCCCCTGATGATATCTCCTTTGAAGACATCCTGGAAATATTGAAACAGAGGGGTGGCTGGAAGCCCTCTAACCCTTCCTCGGAGGAGTCCATCTTCCTGCAGGCTTTCTGCTTCTTGGGTGACCCCACCTGCCGATGAGTTAGTCCAGCTCATCATGCAGTGTACATGGAAGAACCCTGATTCTATTGAGGCCATTCCTCAGAGACCAGACAAGATTGTTTCCCCACCAGAGGAGCATCCCCACTGGTCTAGAGGCTTTCCAGTAGACGCTATGGTGGTGGCAGCGGCCACTAAAAAGGACCTTGTGGAGGAAAGTCCTACTGTCCACCCGTCCAACAGAGTCCTGGGCTGTAGACAGACTAGGGAAGCAAGTTTTTGCTTCAGCGACCTTTGCAGTCAGGTCTGTGAACTACTTGGCATTTTTCACGAGGCTCCAAAGGGATCTGATCTCCGAACTTTCTGGAGCCTTTGCGGGTCAAGTTTCTGATGGGGCATGAGACAAGGTTACCTCTCAACTTACCAACCTTGAGTCTATCTCCAACTCGTCCATGAGGTTGCTCTCCCATGTGACTGAAGGGGCAACTAGAGCTGTGGGTGCAGGCATGGTCATGAGGCATCATGCCTGGATGTGCATCTGTGACCTTGTGGACTCCTAGTCCTCCTTTTTGAATGCCCCTATTGAACCATCTTCCTTGTTTGATTCTAAAGTAAAGAACACACTGGTCAGGTGTGAACAGGATGGAAAGACCTTGTCTGCCATTGGCTTACATTTTTCCAAGCCTCAGCCTTCTTTTTCCAGGAACCAGAGGAGTGGAAAAATATGGCACAAAAAATCTTAAGTTCCTTTCCGCAACGCACATGGTGAGGATTCCCCTAGAGGTAGAGGGGGTTCCAATGATGGAAGATGCCCCTTTAGGGGCAGAGGGGGTCCCTGAAATCAAGACTTCAGGGATTCTTTCTCCAGGCGGTCTTATCAACACTCCTGAAGCGTTGCCCCAATTGCTTTCCTCTGGAAGCAGTCAGGGCTCGTGGAATTTATAGGGGCAGATGTTCATCGTGTTACACTGCTGCAGTCATTACACTTGGGTTATCCTGCCATCAGACGGTTCCCCAGTCGGCCTGAGTTCCAAAGTCTTGGTCCGGCGTCGGTTGCTGTCGCCTCCTCCCTGACATCAGTGTGACAGGGATATATAAGATGCAGCCAACACCATTTTCTTCAGTCTTTCTTGCCGTGCAGTGCATGAAGCAAAAGCAGCTCGCAAGTGCCGGTCGGCCGACTCCTGAGATTTTCATTCCGAATCCAGAACCGAAGTCTTCTACAAAGGTAAGTGCCCCATTGGGGAAACTTTTTCTTGCCTCAGACCAATGTCAGTAAAAGTTAATAACTGTATTTCTTGTGGGAAGCAAATACCTCATAAGGATTTCCACTCCTATTGTATTCCATGCCTAGGCCCAGACCACGATGTCACTGGTTGTCGGTTTTGTGCTAGGTTTAACAAGCACACTATTAAATGTCGGTTTGATTTTGCCCGACATTATTTTGGCAGAAAATTCAATTGCACCATGCCGTCGGAACTTCTGATGACCGGATTACATAAAAAGCACAAAGACAGGCATCCGAGGCCCAAAACTGACGACGAGGCCTCTTCTAGGCCGGTCGCCGGTTCTCCAGTTTTCAGCGAGGTGCCTACACAGCCCCTGACGACCGCTTCCACAGAACCACAGACCGCCTCCGACTCCCACGTGGAGCTGGCTGGGCCTTCGGGCGCTCTTTGTTTTCAGCCTACCGAAACTAACCCTTCTGAGGGAACCGAAGTAGCTGAGCAATCCACAGCCTCAGAAGGTGTCTTCAGACCTACCCAGTTAACCATTAAACCCACTGCTAAGTCTAAGGCCCCCTTAAAAACAAAGAAACATATACAGCATTCTCCAAGACAGGCTTCCATGCCTAAGAAACAAATGCTCAAAATGGCCGAAGACCTTATCACCCTGATCAGGGGGTCCCATCCCCCTCCTGATAAAAGGCCCAGACAGGATGCAGACTATGAATCTTCTGACCAGGTGTCCATTTCTTCAGATTCATCCTCAGTCCTAGGATATTCCTTACCCCCTTATGAGGATTCTGATGCTGAGGAATCAATTCCATCAGCCTCTCCGCCTGAGGATTACTCCTTTGGGGAGACCTTACATACCATGAGGGAGCATTTCCATTGGGAAGGCCAGGATTACTCAGAATCCAAGAAAAGGCTCAGAGACTTCCTTTTATTGCCTCAACACAGACCCCTTGCTATTCCACCAGTGTTAGATATTGTGGATGATGTGTACACTGAATCCAGCTTAAACCCTGACTCCTTACCTCCAGCCCCAGTTAAACCTGATAGATATTACAGAGTCCCTGATTCTCACATATTTCTGTATAAAAGCCCTGTTGCTGACCCTGAAACTATTTCTCAGGGACCCAAAGGGATTAAGGCCTCATCAGCAAAAAACCCAGTTCCCTTTGACAGAGATTCCAGAGCATTAGACAGATGGGGAAAGAAAGTATATACGTCTACAACTTTAGCAATGAGAGCCTTAAATTGCCAGTTTCACATGCTAAAATATCAGCAATTTTTGATGTCTCAGTTGAAACAAAGGGTGCTTATCCTCCTAATTTTAAAGAAATGCAGGATTTATTGCATGCAGTTGAACAAGTGGGAAACCATACTTTGCAATGTGGGTTTGATTCCTTAGAGGCCTCCTGTAGAGCAGCAGTTACAGGCTCTGTCATTAGAAGGCATGCTTGGTTAAAAGAACATACATTACCAGATCATGTTAAGGCAAAATTACTAGATGCCCCTTTGCAGTGGGATGTGTTGTTTGGAGTTAAGGCAGAGGAGGTATTAAAGAAGATGGAGGATAAGGTAAAATCTATGCAAACAGTGAAGGATTTCTTACAGGTTCAGCTTCCTCATTTTAGCAGAAATTGGCCAACAAAGAATTGGTCCTTTCCAGTCACAGACAGGCCTCAAAGAGGCAGATACAGACGTCCAAGAGGTAGAGGTCAAGCACAAGGCCCTTACAGGCCTCGACAATGGGGTAAACCAGGCCAGAAAGAAGGGGAAGACAGGCCACAACCTTATAAAAAGCAGCCTCAATGACTTCCCACTACAGCTGCCAAACAGATGTCCTTCATGGATGCATCTGCAGTCATAACAACTGGGTTGTCCTGTCGTCAGGCAGCCCTTCAGTCGGCCGGATTCCAAAGTCCGGGTCCGGCTTCGGCTGATGTCGCACTCTACCCGACGTCATCTCTGTTGGTCTTCGGGTATAAAAGCATCAGCCGACGCCATTTTCCTCTGTCTTTCTTGCCGCGTGGCGCCCGAAGCAGAAGCTGTTCGCAAGTGCCGGTCGGTCGGATCCAGAGATTACTTCTACCGAATACTACCGAAGACTTCTAAAGCTAAGTACCCGTTGGGGACTCTTTCTTGCCTCAGCCGATGTCAGAAAAAGTTAACAATTGTTTAACCTGTGGGAAACAAATACCTCATAAAGATTTCCACTCTTACTGTCTGCCTTGTTTAGGCCCAGCCCACGACGTAGCAGCCTGTTCGCCTGTGCTTCTTTCAACCGACGAACGCTTAGGCGCCGGTCGGAGTTTGCAGAACAGTTTTTCGGTTCTGATTTTGCGTACATTATGCCGCCGGATCCTCCGACTACCCAATCTACCAAAAACGCAAAGATAAAGACCGACATCGCGGTCCGCGGTTTCGGCCGAAACCATGGTTAAGCAAATCATGAGTGTCTCGGTTTCGGCCGAAACCGAGAAAACTGATCTAAGTACAGCTGAACCTATGCCTACAACTGAGGCCCCTGCTGCAACTCTTGAATCGACCTCAGAAATTTTACCCACTACGGTGGTTGACTTATCAGACACCATCCCCTTGGATGTCTCTACCCCAGCACGTGGTGCTGCTAGGCCTCCAGCAGCCATGTCCATTAAGGCCTTCGCCAGGGCTAAAGCAGCCAAGACTACTAAAACAGTGCCTGTTAAACCCCCCACATCCAGGCCCTCTTCTAGTTCCCAAATGCTTACTTTGGCAGAAGATTTAATTTCTTTAATCAGAGGATCTCAATCTCACCCAGATAGGGCCTCTCAGCCCCCAGAGAAGAGACCTAGGGCAGAGCCCCCTGAGCCAGTGTCCTCTGATGAATCTGCTGATGAATCAGACATAACTGACCAGCCAGAGGCTCCCTTCTCCAATTTTGAAGATTCTGATGCTGAAGAATCCATTCCAGCTGCTTCCCCACCAGAAGAATTCTCCTTTGGGGAAACCTTGCATGCCATGCGAGAACAGTTCCAATGGCAGCAACAGGATTTTTCAGACTCCAGAAAAAGACTTGGGACCTTTCTGCACCTCCCACAGCACAGGCCCTTAGCTATACCTCCTGTTCTCTCTGTGGTGGATGATGCTTTCAATGATGTTTGCTCCGCTCCAGACTCTTTACCCCAGCCCCTGCCAAACCAGACAGATTTTACAGGGTGCCAGATACTCATCACCACCTTTACAAGGCCCCACTTGCAGACCCAGAAACTATATCCCAGGGTCCCAAGGCAGTAGCCGCGACCATAGCTAAAAACCCTACTCCTTCTGAAAGGGAAGCAAGGTCATTAGACAGATGGGGTAAAAGGTCTACACTTCAGCTACTCTCTCAGCTAGAGCTTTAAACTGTCAGTTTCACATGATACAATACCAAGAGTTTATGCTTGATCAGTTAACTAAAAACTAACCACTGATGAATCTCTTGATAAGAAATATGTATTAGAGATGGTAAATAACATACAACAGGTTAGCAACCATTCCTTAAAATGTGGCTATGATGCACTGGAGGCTTCATTTAGATCAGCCATGACAGGCACAGTGATAAGAAGGCATGCATGGCTAAAGGAACAAGCTTTACCGGATCATGTTAAAGCTAAGCTGCTAGATGCTCCTATGGACAAGACAAGTTTGTTTGGTACACCTGCCCAGCAGGTTATGAAGAAAATGGAAGAAAAGGCAAAATCTGTTCAAACTGTTAAAGATTTCTTGCAGGTTCAACCCCAAGGTTTAGCAGGAACTGGCCTGCCAAAAATTGGTCCTTTCCTGACTCCACAAAATTTCAAAGGGGCAGGAATAGACGTTCCAGAGGCAGAAACCAATCCAGAGGAGGTGCCTACAGAGGACGACAGTGGCAAGGTAACAACAGAGGCACAGACACAGCCACTGCCACTACATCAGCACAACCACAGTGACTTAACCCTAAATCCGCCTACCAGGGAACAAATAGCAGCTCCTCTAGGCGGAAAGTTAACCTTATTTTCAAGGAACTGGCACTGCATAACAAAAGACAAGTGGATTTTACAAACCATAGATCAAGGTTACCGGTTTCACTTCCACACTTTACCAGTCAAAGAGGAATGCCAAATCTACCTCCAAATCAAAAACAGAGGCTCTACGCCAGATAATGGAGTTAGCAAACATGAGAGCTGTGGAAAGAGTGCCAACAGCAGAGCAAGGAAAGGGGTTCTATTCCAGACTATTCCTAGTTCCAAGAAAGGTAAAAAGTTGGAGACCAATTCTCGACCTGTCCACCTTAAATACATACATCATTGTCCCAAAATTCAAAATGCTGACCCTACAGCAGCTTCTTCCCATGCTGGGCAAGGAGTCTTGGCTGGTAACTCTAGATCTCAAGGAGGCATACCTGCATGTCCCCATTCGACCAATCTGCAGAAGATACCTCAGATTTCTTGCAGGATCAGAGCACTATCAATTCTCAGCATTGCCCTTTGGCTTATCTACTGCCCAGAGTATTCACAAAATGCCTGGCATCAGTAATCGCCCATTGCAGACTACAGGGAATTCAAATTTACCCATACCTGGACGACTGCCTGCTACAAGGGACAACAAACGCAAACTAACAACACATTTACAAAGGGTCATTTACTTGCTACAACAACTGAGATATACACTCAATTTACAAAAGTCAAGGCAGATACCATCCCATACAAGGACATTCTTGGGCTGAATTGGACACAGTAAAACAAATGGCATTCCTGACTACAGAAAAACAAAAGAACTTCCTCTTTACTTCTTGGCACTAACAAAACTGAACAAGTTAACAGCAAGAAAAGTACTGCAGGCCTTGGGCTTCATGGCATCATGCATAATCTTGGTTCCATTTGCCAGACTACATATGAGAAAACTACAGTGGTACCTAAAGAATTTATGGTCCCAACACAGACACTGTCTAGAAACAGAAATCCCACTAATTCCATGCTTAAAACAGGAGTTCCTATGGTGGGCTCAGGCATGCCAGTCAAACCCAGGCCTACCCTTTCGCAGATGTCAAGCAAGCCAGACCATCACAACAGACGCTTCAGACCTAGGATGGGGGGCCCACATGCTGGACAAATGCGTGCAAGGATTGTGGACACAGGATCAACTTCACCTGCACATCAACCTAAAAGAAATGCTGGCAGTAAAACTGGCAATCCAAAAGTTCAAACCATTTCTCAAGGAGGGCCAGTTGATGATAAGGACAGACAACACCACAGTCATGTGGTACATCAACAAACAGGGAGGCACTCATTCATACCCCTATGCAGAATGACCTTGGAGCTGTGGACCCTGGCACTCAGCTACAACATCCAGTTACAGGCAATATTTGTACCGGGAAAGACAATACTCTAGCAGACATATTAAGCAGAACCACTTCGGATGCCCACGAATGGAAGCTGCACCGGACATCTTCAAGACCATCTCAAAGAAATGGGGAATGCCACAGATAGACCTATTCGCTTCACCTCTCAATCACCAGCTCAAAAAATTCTGCACAAGGACATTCCACCCACTAGCATGGAAAGTGGATTCGCTCTCCTTCAACTGGAAAGGCCTAACAGCATATGCATTTCCACCTCTTCCTTTGATACACAAGGTACTACTGAAAATCAAGGAAGAACGTCCAAGGATAATCCTGATAGCTCCGAACTGGCCAAGACAACACTGGTACCCACTACTGAGGAGCATGTCTCGAACAATATGTGGCCAATACCCCTGATGCCTTTGATGTTAACTCAGAACAACTACAGCATCATACATCCAAACCTAAAAACGTTGCAACTAACAGCATGGAACATCACATAGCAGCAGCTAATCCAGAACTTTCCCAAAGAGTAAAAGACATTATTCTTGAAGCACGCAGACCTTCAACAAGAAGGAACTATGCTGGAAAATGGAAAAGGTTTGTCATTTGGAGTACAGAAAGAGGAAAAGATGTGTCAAACATAGATATGCCTAACATTCTGGAGTATCTGGCCGAACTTCTTCATTCAGGCCTGTCCTACTCCTCCATCAAGATACATGCATCAGCTATTCCAGCAGAATACAGCTTTGATCCACCTGTTTTTTCACACCCTTTGCTCAGGCAGTTCCTCAGAGGAATCAAGAATGTAAAACCTCCAAGGAAACCACCATTACCAGCTTGGGATTTGAACTTTGTGCTAGAAAAATTGACACTATCACCCTTTGAACCAGCAGCAACAGCAGACCTACAACACCTGTCATGGAAAACTGCTTTCCTACTGGCAATTACTTCAGCAAGGAGGGTTTCAGAACTACAGGCCTTAATGGCAGTGCAACCCTTCCTAATCTTCCACCAAGATAGAGTGTCCATGAGGACTAATCCTACATTTATGCCCAAGGTGGTATCCAGAGTGTCTTTAAACCAGGCAATCCACCTACCTACCTTCTTTCCCAACCCACAAAACAGAGGGAAAGAATACTGCATACCTTGGATGTACATAGACAGCTACGCTACTACTTGGACAGAACAAAAATAGCAGAAAGACTGACCAACTTTTGTAGCCTATGCAACAGGAAGGGAAGGAAAAGCTATTTCCAAACAGACAATCTCCAAATGGATAGGAAATTGCATACGATTCTGTTACTCCTTCCATGGAAAACCAATTCCACAGAACATAAGACCTCATTCTACAAGGGCAACAGCCACTACCACAGCCTTCTTACGAGGAGTGGCAACCAAAGACATTATTGAGGCGGCTACTTGGACCTCCGTGCATACATTTGCCAAGCATTATAATTTGCCTCTATATTCCAGATCCCGAGCAGGGTTTGCCACTGCTGTACTGCAAGGGATCCTAAACACACCATAATCTACTTTTATCCTCCTCCCCTAGTTGGCTATGGTATTCTACCCAGTTGTTATGACTGCAGATGCATCCATGAAGGACATAGTACAGTTTTGTACCTACCATAAATGTAGATGTCCGAACTGGATAGCATCTGCAGTCAGGATTACCCTCCCTCCTTCCCCTCTGTGGTACTCCTAGGGTGTTTACCCTCCTAATAGCTAGCTGTTGGGGGGAAGTCTTTTATGGTGTATTTGTTTGTATATATGTACATACATGCTTATTGTTGTGTTTACCTCTATCTATTTGGAAACATTGGCATCTATCCAAATTTTAGCCTGCAAGAGGGCTTCTAGCATCTGGGGCAAGAAACACTGAGGAAAATGGCGTCGGCTGATGCTTTTATACCCGAAGACCAACAGAGATGACGTCGGGTGGAGTGCGACATCAGCCGAAGCCGGACCCGGACTTTGGAATCCGGCCGACTGAAGGGCTGCCTGACGACAGGACAACCCAGTTGTTATGACTGCAGATGCTATCCAGTTCGGACATCTACATTTATGGTAGGTACAAAACTGTACTTTCTCTCTTGTCAGCCCCCGTAGGAGGAAAGCTGGCACTTTTCTATCACAATTGGCATTGCATCACCAAAGACAAATGGGTTTTCAACATTGTATCTCAGTTACAGGTTCCACTTTCACACTTTGCCAAGGTTAAAAGGAATGCCAAATCTGCCACCAAATCAATGGGCAGAGGCTCAAAAACAAATTACAGCACTCATGGACATGAGAGCTGTTCAAAAGGTACCAAGGATTTTATTCAAGACTCTTTCTGGTTCCCAGAAAGGACAAAGCCATGTTGACACTACAGCAGCTTCTTCCCATGCTGGGCAAGAAAGCTTGGCTCGTGACGTTGGACCTCAAGGAGGCATACCTGCATGTCCCTATCAGACAAAACTGCAGAAGATACCTCAGATTTCTAGCTGGTTCAATGCACTATCTATTCTCTGCACTGCTCTTTGGCTTATCTACTGTGCCCAGGGTCTTCACAAAGTGCTTGGCACCAGTAATTGCATTTTGCAGGCAAAAAGGAATTCAAATTTATCCATACCTGGACGACTGCCTGATTCAAGCAGAGAGCAAGGGCATTCTTCTAAAGCATCTGGCGTTTGTAAAAAAGTTAAGTTGCCTGGGGTACACAGTAAACGAAAAGAAATCAAAACTAGTGCCCTCACAACAGATAATATTCCTGGGTGCCAGCTTGAACACAATGGCCCAGATGGCTTATCTCACGCCAGACAAGCAAGGACAACTGACTCAATACTTTAAATTGATGGCAACAAAGACCCAACTCCCTGCAAGAAAAATTGTGCAGGCCTTGGGCTACATGGCATCTTGCATACTACTAATTCCATATGCCAGACTGCATATGAGGAAATTACAATGGTACCTAAAGAGTGCATGGTCTCAACACTGTCAAAGTTTGGAAACAGTTATACCACTAATTCCTTGCCTTCAACAGGAGTTTCGATGATGGGCTCAAGCTTGTCACCTCAACAAGGGACAGCCTTTTACTCAACCCACAGCCAGGCAAACACTGACAACAGATGCATCGGATTACGCCTGGGGAGCACACATGGCAGGAAAATGTATTCAGGGCGAGTGGCCCACAGAGCAAAGGCATCTTCACATCAATTAAAAGGAGATGCTAGCTGTACAAAATGCACTTGTAGCTTTCAAGGACCTGCTGCATCCATGACAACTACTACTAAAGGCAGACAACATCACAGTTATGTGGTACATAAACAAGCAAGGGGGCACACACTCCTACCCCCTCTGCAGACAAGCCATAACCTTGTGGAACACAGCTCTAGACTACCAAGTTCATCTGCAAGCACAATTCCTGCCAAGAGAGAAAAACACACTGGCAGACGACCTAAGCAGAAACATCATGGATCCTTAGGAATGGGAATTGAATCCACAAATATTCAGAATGATAACACAAAAATGGTGGAGCCTGGACATAGATCTGTTTGCATCCGCATTGATCTGCCAGCTACAGAAATTCTGCACAAGGAGTTACCATCCACAAGCATGGAAAGTGGATGCCCTCTCATTCAGCTGGAAAAACCTACAAGTATACGCTTTCCCTCCTTTACCTCTCCTTCCAAAGGTACCCATAAAAGCCAGGCAAGAAGAGCCAAAGATGATCCTGATTGCACCAGACTGGCCACGCCAGCACTGGTACCCAATCTTAAAGAACTTAGCACAAGAACCACCTTGGATTTTGCCTCAAATCCCACATTTGCTGACATAGCACAACAATCAGATACTTCACAGCCAGCTAAAGACCTTAAACCTAGCTGCATGGAAAATTCCTTAGTCAAGCAAGCAATGCCTCTCTCCAAAGCTGTTATGGATGTCATTCTGGAGGCCAGAAGGCCTAGCACCAGGAAAGCCTACTCGGATAAATGGAAGAGATTCTGTGCCTGGAACCAGGTGCACAGCCTTGACCCTCTTGTCCCAAACATTCCTCAGATACTTCAATATTTAACTGAGATGCTGGACAAGGGCCTCTCCTTTTCATCCATCAAGATCCATGCCTCAGCCATTTCTGCTCATTACAACATGGATCCACCAATTTTTTCTAATCCTTTGCTCAAACAGTACCTCAGAGGAGCTAAAAACATAAGACCGCCCCGTAGAGCACCTACCCCAACTTGGGACCTCAACTTTGTTTTGGAAAAATTAACTTTACCTCCTTTTGAGCCAGCTAACACAGCATAATTAAAATACATCTCTTGGAAAACTGCTCTGCTACTGGCAATAACATCAGCACAAAGAGTTTCAGAATTACAGGCACTATTGGCAGTGGAACCTTTCCTCATTTTCCACCAGGACAGCATGTCTTTAAAAACTAACCCTACGTTTATGCCAAAGGTGGTATCAAGTGTGGCTCTAAACCAAACAATTCACTTGCCAACTTTCTATCCAAAACCGCAGAACAAAGGTGAGAGACTACTACATTCTTTGGACATTCACAGGCAGTTACGCTGCTACTTGGACAAAACCAAAGCTTTCAGAAAATCTGAGCAATTATAGGTAGCATATGCTGCAGGAGTACAGGGAAAGCCATTTCAAAACAGACTATCTCAAAATGGATAGGACATTGTATGCGTTTCTGCTATACTCACCATGGGAAACCTGTACCTAGCAGAATTAGATCTCACTCCACCAGGGCAACAGCCACTTCAACTGCCTACCTCAGAGGAGTACCTACCAAGGATATTTTGGAAGCAGCAACATGGAGTTCTGTGCATACCTTCACCAAGCATTACCATTTGCCTTTATACTCCAAATCCAGAGCTGGCTTCACCACTGCTGTGCTGCAGGGCCTTATAGCCACCCCTAATGCCTTATAGAACCAGCCTCCCTACCTCAGCTTTGAGATTCCACCCAAGTGTAATGACTGCAGCAGTGTAACACGATGAACATAGTACAGTTTTGTACCTACCATAAATGTAGATGTTCGAGTGTAAACACTGCTGCAGTCCAGGTTACCCTCCCTCCTTCCCCTCTTACTTGCTGGTATATACCTATGCCTTCTACCCATACTACCTATGGGGAGTATTTGCTGGTAACTGTAAGTTGTTTGCTTTTCTTATGTATGTTTTATTAGCAATTTGAATTGCCTACCTATTTGGGGGCACCTGACATCTGGGGCAAGAAAAACTGAAGAAAATGGCGTCGGCTGCATCTTATATACCCCTGTCGCACTGACGTCAGGGAGGGGGCGACAGCAACCAATGCCAGACCAAGACTTTGGAACTCATGCCGACTGGGGAACCACCTGACAGCAGGATAACCCAAGTGTAATGACTGCAGCAGTGGTTACACTCAAACATCTACATTTATGGTAGGTACAAAACTGTACTTTTTCAATACTCAAGCCTGGTATCTCTACCAGCTCACAGGCTTCAGAGGTTAAGACTGCAAGTACAAGTGATACTCTGTCAAAGAAAGGTGTCAGCAAGAGAAGTTCTCCAGGCTCTGGGGTCTATGGTTGTGGCCAGTCCGATTGTTCCTCTGGCAAGATTACAAATTAGACTGTTACAATGGCTCCTTTTGTCCCAATGGTTGGAAAATCTTCACCCCCCCCAAACTCACAGATCCTCATTACCAACTCCTGCAAGAAAGATCTTCTTTGGTGGATGAGGCCAGATGAAAAACTTTGGTGTCGCCCCTTCCAGATCCCTCAACCCAATGCCACGGTGACCACGGATGCTTCCCTGATAGGGTGGTGGGACCATTTTCAGGGAAAGACAGTCCAAGGCACGTGGTCCAGCTTAGAGGCCAACTTGCATATCAATGTTTTGGAGTTGAGAGCGGTGATGTTGGCAATGCTCCTTCCATCGGGAGCGATTGCGATTCAATCAGACAATATGTGAGTAGTCTGGTACATAAACAAGGAGTGAACAAATCCTACCCCCTGTGTCGAGAGGCCATGAGAATTTGGCACTGGGGGATAGCTTCCAACCACTTTCTTTTTGCAATGCATATCCTGGGCAGCGCCAATGCAATTTCGGACAGGCTGAGCAGATGCATTCTCCTTCCACACGAGTGGTCTCTCAATCCAAATGTGACAGCAGAAATTTTCAGCCGTTGGGGCCAGCCTTGCTGCGATCTATTTGCTTCCCCATCAAACAACAAATGCAGCAGCTTCTTTGCCCTTTTTCCCCCAGAAGAGGAGTCACCGAGAGACGCTTTGACTCACGGGTCTCCTCTATGCTTATCCTCCAATTCCCTTGATACCCCTATTTTTGAAAAAAGCAATTCAGTTGAGATGCAAGGTGATCCTCATTGCCCCGTTCTGATCTCAACAAGTGTGGTTCCCCTTCTTCCGGCCTTACCTATTACAACCTCCATGGATCCTGGACACTCATCAGGACCAAATCTCTCACCCCCCCCAAGGGTTGACTGCCCCAAATCTGTCCACTCTCAAGCTGACAGCTTGGTTTCTCCACTTCCGTTAGTCGCCAGGCAGGAAACCCTCTCCTCACCTGTTTGCAATATTATTCTGGCCTCCCATAAGCCATCCATCAGAAAACTCTACAGAGATAAGTGGAAAAGGTTTGCTCTCTGGTCTAAAGAACAGATGTTAGACCCCTTCTCACCTCCTGTATCTGTTATACTTGAATAACTTTCTGAGTGTTTTGAGAATAGAGCTTCAGCTTCTACTATTCAAGTCCACTTGGCAGCTATCTCTAATTTTCATAATGGTCTAGAAGGTGTTCCACTTATCTCCACTCTCATATGCAGGACCTTTCTCAACAGAGTTTTCCATAGCAGACCCCCAATCAGGCAGCCTTTAGAGACATGGAATTTCTCTCTGGTTTTACAGTCTCTCTCTTTACCCCCTTTTGAGCCTGCTGCAAAATGTGACCTTAAATTTCTATCATGGAAATCTCTATTTTTGGTGGCTGTCACATCAGCTAGACGGATATCAGAATTACAAGCCTTATGCATCAAGAGTCCATATTTAATCTTTCGTAAAGACAGAGTATCTCTTCTTACTAATCCATCTTTTCTCCCCAAAGTGATTTCTGATTTCTTTGTCAACCAGTCCATTGGGCTCCCAGTGTTTTTTCCCAAATTTTTCCAATAAAGGAGAATACTGTCTACACTCATTGGATGTACATAGACAATTACGTTTCTACTTGGATAGGACCAAATCTATCCACAAGTCGGATCAACTTTTCATCTTCTCTGGACCAAAAATGGGATGTGCCATATCAAAAGTCACTTTAAATGGCTCAGAGATTGTATTACTTTTTCATACTCACAAGCGAATGAACCTAAACCTGTCAATATCAACGCACATTCAACAAGAGCCATAGCAACTTCTGTTGCTTTTCACTCCAGAGCTTCTATGGACAACATTTGCGCAGCAGCCATTTGGGCTAAACCCCTTACTTTCATCAAACATTATAAATCGGACATGGTCTCCAGGGGAAGAGCAGCTTTTGGCTCAATGGTACTCAGGAATGTTCTTCCATAAGGGCCACCCAGATTTTTAAGTAGCTTGGGATTCTGTCCCATCAGTGATGAATGGGAAGAAGATTAACAACATCAGATACAGTTGTGTCTTACCATAACGTTCCATCTGTATTGTTGATCTTCTTCCATTCATCACATCCCACCGTCCGTCCCCCACCAAAGGCTCCTGGTAGATCTTGTGGGTCCTTGTGGTGTTTTTAGGGTTTTTGTGCAGAAATGGCCTCTGCTTTTACTTCTATATGTTTCATGCAAACTCGATCTGAGGTAACTGGGTGAAGGGCATTGTGGGTAACAGCTTAGCTCGGGAGTTTTTGGTGTACGCGAGCTTGGTATTAGGTTGACTTGATTCCGAGGACTCGGAACCGAACCCATCAGTGATGAATGGAAGAAGATCAACAACACAGATGGAAAGTTATGGTAAGACAACTTTTTTTTCAGATGAGAGATTTCTTCAAATGGCACTCCACTGCGATGATAGAAGTCCAAAAGAGGTGTTATGAGCTTCTGCAAATGGATACCCCTTCACCATCTGCCATCTCACCAGTACGTCCAGCTTTCTAAGATGACTTCAATGCAACTTCTAAAAATCCTGAATCCCAACCCCCTGCCCCTAGATGCCCTAACAAATTTTATAAGGTCCCAGAAGGGGATACATTTTTGATAAAATGTCCTGTTGCAGACCCTAGTACTATTTTGGTCTCTGCTGACAAACCTTCCAGACTATTAACCCTCAACCTTTGTCCTTCCAACAGATAAGGATAGTAAAACTATGGAGCACATGGGGAAAAAAGGTATGCACCTCTGCTACCTTGGCCTTTAGGGCCATCAACTACCAGACTCGCATGTCTATGTATTCCTCTGCCCTTTTCTTTCCAGTTTCAAAATTCTTGGCTGATCTCCCAGATTCACCCAGTAAGTCCCAAATCTCTAACTTGATCTCCCAGTCCTCTCAGGTAACAGAACACTCAATCAAATGTAGTTATGATTCTCAAAGGCTTCAGCCAGATCTGCAGCTTCTGCCTCAGTGCTCAGAAGTTAATCCTGACTGAGGCTGCAATCCCTACCTGATGATATGAGGGCTAAATTACTTGATGCTCCCCTGGACAATAGTGTCCTATTTGGGGCCAAACTGCAGAGCTTTTCAAAGCCTTTCAGCAGAAGGGGTATGAATTACAGGATTTGAAGTATTTGTTTGTGTCACCAGTCCCTAAATTCCACAGAAATTACCCCACTAAGACACAATTCATTAGGAAACATTCTGCTCCTGCTCCTCATATTAGGGGCAAGAAGAGTTCCAGGAAACAGCAGACACTGTCCATGCCTGCTCAAACTACAACCCAGAAAACTCCCTTTCAGGACAAGGCAGGTAGTCTGTGACTACTTGCTTTCTTCTCCACCCCTTTCAGACACCATACCCCTTTCCCAGAGGGTCTCACTGTCTTCCCATCTGGAAAAGCATTACCTCAGACAGGTGGGTCTTATCCATCATAGAAATGGGTTATTTCATGACTTGGATCATTCATCCTCTTAAGACGCATTCCTCAGCCACCAAACAACCAGCTGCCCCTATTCCAAACAGCCTTGGACAACCTCCTCTCCCATGGGACTATCCAACCAGTCCCTCCAGAAGAGAGAAATGGTTTTACTTCAGACTTTTCCTGTTTCCAAGAAAAGACAAGTCATGGAGACCCATCCTGGATCTATCTCACCTCAACCTTTTCTTCAGGTACCCACTTTCCGAATGCTTATACTCCAGATTCTTTTCACACTGTTAATGCCCCAGGCATTGACTTCTGAGGAAGGTATGTGCAGTCCTTGGGTTTCACTGTCAATTTCCCCAAATCAAACCTAAACCCCTCCCAGGACCAAATTTTCCTGGGCTGCAGAATTAGGACGGAGATTATGAGAGCATTCCTCCCACCCCAGAAGGTGGAAAGCTTGAAGGAATACCTACTGTCTGTCCTCAATGCCCCTGCCTTGACAGCAGGAGAATATCTCATACTCCTGGGGCACATGGCCTATAATATCCCATGTTACCACTTGCATGACTCCACATGAGGAAACTTCAGTGGTACCTGAGGTCCATATAGACCCAATACTCCGACCCATTGGACCATTCCATTCTCTTCCTGTCATGCTTAAGGAAGGAGATCCTTTGGTGGATGGATCAAGTCTCCCTCATCCCAGGACTGCCCTTGCAGCCCCTCACTCCAGTCCAGGAAATGTACACAGATGCTTCAGACCTGGGTCGGGGGGCTACTATGGGCAGCTTGAAAGGTGTAAGGCACATGGAAAAGCCTCTTCAAGAGGAAGCACATCAGCATCAAAGAGATGAGGGTGCTTATCTTTGCACTAAAGGCCTTCCAAAACAATCTAAAGCAAGGACCCCTGAAGTTGTTCACAGACAACACTACATTCTCTGGTATGTGAACAAATGGGGGAACAAGATGTACTTGCTTTGCAGACTTGCACTTCAGGCCTGGGAATTGGCAGTCCAGAATGGAGTCACTCTGCACGCAGTCTACATTCCCTCAGCTTAGAACACTCAGGCAGACACCTTGAGCCAGGTCCATGTCATCAACTCATGAGTGGATGCTAAGCAGGGATGTGTTTCTGGACATAGCCTACAGGTGGGGTATGCCGCAATCTGTTTACCACCCCTCTGAGCAGGCAACTTCCTTCCTGAATTTTGCACCAGGACACCCAGCCCTCTAGCGAGAGCAATGCCTTTTCTATCTCATGGAAGGGGATGTTTATGTATGTATTCTCCCCTTCCCACTCTTACAAAAAATCCTACTAAAAATTTAGCAGGGCAAATCAAAAATTTGTTGGTGACTCCATTTTGGCCAAAACAGCACTAATTCCCCCTCCTGTATTTAGCCAGGGACAATCATCACAAGTTACCTCACAGAGTGGACCTACTCACACAGGACAAGGGATTCCTAATCCACCCCCACTTGGAATTTCTGAACCCAACCCTGTGAGTGATAGGGTTTTGATCCCTTTCAGACACCTTTAAGCCGAGGACATGTTTAATGTCCTGCAAGAGGCCAGGAAACCTAATATTAGGAGCTCCATTCTGTCCGAATGTAAAAGGTTTTCTGGTGTCTTCAAAGACAGCTAGACGCTTTTCTGGAGAAGTTCCCTTAGTGCTGTCCTGTGTGAATTGTTGCAGACAGTGTTGGCATATTCTTCTGTTAAGGCCCACCTTGCTGCTATTTCAACTTTTCTGCCTCTTGACTCTCCACTTGCTTCCAGACTGCAAGTGAAGTTATTCCTGAAGGGAGTACTACATCTCAGGCTCCCCAGGAAGCCAGTTCCACCACCCTGGACCTGAATTATGCATTAGAGAAACTCACTGTTGCTCCATTTGAGACAGTGGCTACAGCTTCTCTAAAATACTGCACTCGGAAAACTGTGCTTTTGGTGGCCCTGACATCAGCCAGGAGAGTCTCAGAGCTCCAAGCACTTATGTTCACTCCACCCTTTTAATCTTCCACAAGGATAGGGCAACCATACAGACTAACCTTCCCTTCATGCCCAAAGTGGTCAATGAGTTGTCACTTAACTGATGTAGCAACCTCCCCACCTTTTTTCCACAACCCCAGAATGACAGTAAGAAAGTCCTGCATTCCCTAGACGTTCACAGACAACTTGGATTCTACCTAGACAAGACCGAATCCCTTAGGAGATCAGAGCGACTATTTGTCTCCTTTCTCCCCAGGGCTCTGGGGAATGTGGTGACAAAGCAGATTATTTTTTCCTGGATTTCCAAAGCCATCTCCTCCTTTTACACCTACCATGGCAAACACCTGGAGAATAAGGTTAAAGCCCATTCTACTGGAGGCTTCTTCAAAGGGATGGACACTGCTTCTATTCTAGAAGCAGCTACCTGGACATCTGTCCATACTTTCACCAAACACTGCAAAGTGGACCACATCTCCAGATCTGGAGCAGGTTGTGCTAGGGCAATACTGCATGGATTTTTGGAGAATACTTCCAAACCACCCTTTTTTTCTCTTTGAGCTATGGCATTCACCCAAAGGTTATAAATACTGCAACATGAGAATAGAAAGACCTAGAATAGTCGTTTAAAATCTTAGCATAACTATAGATCTCCTGTTGTATTCTATCCCACCCTCCTACCCCATGAGTAAGCCTTGCTGGATGACTCAGGACTTGTGCAGCTATCCTGGGACTGGGGTCTGACTGGGGCATTTACTTCTGAGGAAGGTATGTGTAGATGTCACTTTTGTGGCCCACGTTCTCTACGGCCAATGTCAGATGTCCCACTTACTGTCCAGTAACTAAAGCTTTTGTATACTGGCTAATGTCCGGGTCACATGGAGGAGGCTAATTCTAAAGGTTATGAATACTGCAACATAGAAGAGAAGGACATCTGTGGTTATGGTAAGATTTTACACAACTATTATTTCTTGTATAAATGCCCATCTGTTGATCCTTTTGTAGTGTTTGTCTGTTCGGACAACCCCCCCCCCCCATGCTTCTGCTTCTACCAAGCTGCTTCCCTTGGATAAGGATAGTAGGGCCATGGAGAGGCTAGACAAGAAGGTTTATACTACAGTTGCCTTATACTTTAGGGCCATTAACTACCAGACTCATGACTAGATATGTTTTGGTCATTCTTTCTCAGGTAATCCCTGATCTCCCTGACTGTGAGGGGAGGGCTTCTGCCCTTTCCTTGTTGGGTTCCACCTGTCAGGTTGCCCACCATTCCATTAAGTGCAGTTATGATGCTGCTGCTTTCTCTGGAGCTGCTGCATTTGGTTCTGTCTTGAGGCATTACTCATGGCTTCATCTTCAGACTTTGCTTGATGACATTAGGGCCATATTGTTCAATGCTCCTTTGGATAATAAAAATCTTTTTGGTGCTGCAGCTGAACTTTTTAAGTCTGTCCAGGATAAGGGCAAGGCCTTGCAGGAGATGAAACATATTTTTGTTTTTCCTGTTCCAAAGTTTCAAAGGAATTACCCTTCCAAACCTGCTTTTGTTCTCAAGCAGTATCATCCTATGTCCAGTGGTGAAAAAGGTTCTAGACATATGCCTAAGTCTACTCAAACACTTACTTCCAGAAACCTGCCTTTCAGGACAAGCTGGGTTCTATTTGACAGTTTGCTTCCCTTTTCCCTCAACTGGGTTACTTTATCTCTTCACCTTCCCCTGTCTCTCACAAACTGGTTGGGAATCGCAACAGGCTCTTTGGTTCTGTCTGTTAACTGCCAAGGGTATTTCATGGTTTGGAAATCCCTTCTTTCCATTATGGGTATCCCTCAACATCCTCTGGAACAACTTCCTTTTTCCCCCAGAGGTGCTTCATTCTTTTTTGGTCCAGGACACAATTCAAGCTGTACCCCTTGGATAAGCGGGGGGGGGGGGGGGGTTACTCCAGAATGTTTCTGTTTCCCATGAAGGAGGGCATTTGGAGACAATTTCTGACCTTTCCCAGCTCAACAACTTTCTCAAGATTCCTTCCTTTCAGATGTCTCTTCAAAGCTTATTTTTTCTTCTTCTTCCCCAGGCCTTTCTGGCCTCTGGATATCATGGATGCCTAACTTCATATCCCCATACATCTCCTTTTCAGGAATGTTTTACATTTCTGTTCTGTTTCTTCTTGCATTTTCAGTTCACTGCTTTTCCCTTTGGCCTTTTTTACTGCCCCAAAGGTCTGCCTCACTCCTGTAATTGCTTTCTGCAGGATGAGAAGAGTTTAGATATTTCCTTATCTGGACAATCTGCTCATTCAGGCTTCCTCCCCAAGGCCCTGTTTCAAGATCTAACATTTACTGTTTTTTTACTACAGAGCCCAGGGTTCACTATTAACTTTCAAAAATCTACTTTGACCCCTTCTTAGGGTCATAGGTTTCTTGTTTGCAGAGTCCGGACCATCCCCATGCTGGCATCCCTACCTGCCTCCAGGTCCTGTCTCTTATTGTCTTTTTTTCAGTCTCTTTTTCCTCTGGAGTCAGTCACAGCCAGGGGCTTTCTCAGGGCCCTTGGGTTTATGCCCTCCACCCTTCCCATGCTTCCTCTGGCCAGGCTCCATATTGAGAAAACTGCAGTAGTACCTTAAGTCAGCATGGCTTCAGCATTGCCACCCCCAGACTTCCCAGTGCCCTTCTTCCCTTGTCTCAAGCTTGAGCTTCAGTGGTGGATTCATCAGCTCACTCTTAACCTAAGGCTATCCTTCCAAACTCCAGCACCGACTTGAGCTCTTTGCAGATACCTCAGGGGTGATGGGCCTCTTTTGGGCTAAATCAAGGTTCAGGGTCTCTGACCACTGCATCTGAGGTCAGTTCCCATCAACATAAAAGAAACAAGGACCTCTCTAGCTGTTCAGGCTTTCCATTCTCTACTTCATCACAGGCCCCTCAAGATTTTTACAGGCAACACCACTGTGATGCGGTATGTCAACAAGCAAGGGTGTACAAGGTCTTATCTTCTTTGCAGACTAGCTCTTCAGTTCTGGAATCTGGCTGTCCAGTATCAAGTGACTCTTCAGGCAGTTTACATTCCCTTGAAGCACAGTCTAGTAGTAGACTCTTTGGTCCAGCACAAAAGTCCATGAATGGATGCTTCACAGAGGTGTGTTCCTGGACATTGTTCATCAGTGAGTATTCCTCAGGTAGATCTTTTTGCCCCTCCTCTGAACCAACAAATTCCTCTATTCTGTACCAGAGTTCCAAGTCCTGTGGCTTGGAAAATGGATACTCTCCTTTCCATGGAAAGGGATGTTTCTGTGTACCTTCTCTCCACTGCTTCTGAGCTTCTTGTACAAAATCAGGCAAGACTCCCTCAAAATCTTGCTAGTAACTCCCTTTTAGCTGAGACAACATTGGTTCCCCCTTCTTTCTCAGCTAGCCAGGGCAATCACCACAAGTTACCTCACCAGGTGGACTTTCTCACACAAGGCAAGGGGTCTCTTATCTATCCTAGCTTGTCCACTCTTCTAAGGCTGTGCTTTGAGTCCTGCAGGAGGCCAGAAAACCCACTACCAGGAAATCATATTTGTTCAAATGGAAAAGATTTTCTGTCTGGTGCCTTTGCCAAAATAAGGAGCCCTTGTGTGTGTAGATTTCAATGGTCGTCTCTTATTTGTGTGATCTGCTCTATGCTGTTTTGGCATGTTCTTTAGTTAAAGCTCACCTGTCAGCAATTTCTACTCGTCTGCCTTTAGCCCCGCTTCTGGCCTCCAAATTTGAGATCAGGCAATTTCTTAAAGGTGTCCTTCATATCAGGCCTCTCAGGAAGCCAATTCTGCCTTCCTGGAACCTCAGTTTTGCTGTTGAAAACTTGACTTAGGCTTCTTCTGAGCCTGCTGCTTCAGCTTACGTAAAACATTGGACTTGTAAGACTGTTCTTCTTTTAGCCTTCACTTTAGCTAAGACAGTTTCTGATCTTCAGGCTCTCATGGCTGTCCCTTCCTATTTAGTTTTTTTGCAGAGACCTGGTATCTCTTTGTACTAATCCTTTTATGCTGAAGGTGCTTATTGAGTTGCATCCTAATTGATCTATTCATTTGCCTTCATTTTTTCCTTCTCTGCAGTCTTCCAGAGAGAGCGTTCTTCACACCTTGAATTATCAAAGACAGCTTGGTTGTTATTTAGATAAAACTAAGGATATTCAAAAATCTGAGAAGCTTTTTGTTTCCTTTCATCCCAGGTCTTTGGGTTTGGCTGTTTCTAAGCAAACCATCTAATCCTAGATTTGTAAGCCCATTTTCTTTTGTTGTTATTTTCATGGTAAGTGTTTTTCCTTCTCTGTAAAGGCTCATTCTACAGGGCTGTTGCTTCATGAGGTGCATTTTCCAAGGGACTGGATATTAATTCCATCATTGAGGCTGTTAGTTGGTTTTCATTCCATACCTTCATTAAGCACTACAAGTTGGATGTTATTTCTAGGGCTAGAGCTGTCTTTACCAGAGCTATCTTGCAAGGGTTTCTGCTGGACTCTTCACTACAACCCTTCACCCAGGTTTCTTCAGCCTTTGTACTCTTCCTTCTGCTAGGAATACTGCAGTGGTGCTATGGAAGGACATAGTACAGTATTTATCCTTTCCCCTGCCCCTCTACTCTAACCTTTTCTTTCTTGCCCTCTTGGGCAAGGGGTTCTTCTACCTTTTCTTCTTCTGGATGCACATGTGTTCTTCTACCTTTTCTTCTTCTGGATGCACATGTTTTCTCTTGCCTTTAATGATTTTTTTTGTTCCTTCTGGGGCTTTCTCAGTTCTGAATGTGTGTGTTAGTACATCACTTTTATGTTGTGCACTTTGCGTGAGGAGCATACATGTGATGTATGGGCCTGGAAGCACTAAAGGCTTTGGTCTACTGGCTAGATGTTGGGCTATCCCTGGCAGGAGATCCCTTCTGTTAGTAATACTGCAACAGTGAAGAGAAAGAAGTCAACTGTTATAAGATTTTCACAGCTGTACTGTCCTGACAAAACTGAGGGAAAAGTATTAAAAGGTAGAGACAAAGTGTTTGTGGAAAATTATTATTCACTATACATCAGGCAGAAGAGAAGCAAATTTATTCCAGTAATCAGGGAATGTCGAGAGGCAGGTGTGAGATTCAAGTTGTTGCATCCAGCTGTCTTCAGAACAAAGTCATTTTTTGATGCAGAAAAGACTAAGGAGGAATTGATAGTTTGTACAACAGAAAAAAATGAGCCATCAAGCAGAAGGGGACTGTGCTTCTCATTCTTCTGATAATAAAGCACATGGAGAGGCTTTGCCAGTGAAACCTTTAACTGTTTCAAAAGAAAAGCTTGAGCAATGAAGAAAAGCAATATAGTTGACCAGATGAATCACAAACACTGTCGATTTTAACAAGAATCTGGAGTTGGGATATTGAGATAGAAATGAATTGGAAGAAAACCAGCAACATGGAAATTGGTGAATAAATGTGAGACTGCAAAACATCAGTCACATCTGTGAAATACGGCTGTGTAAAGTAGAAAGAGTGGACTTTTTTTGACTTTGTTAAACTTGTGGGGAACTAAAAATGATTTGCCTCACTTCCCACCATTAATGTTTGAAGAACACTGAGTGGAGGGGAAGAGGAAGGAAAACGGTAACTAAGTAAAACAATTTAAGTGCTTAAGAGTATTTTCTGAAACTTCACAGTATACATTGCTTATTTTGTAGTAAAGTATTTTAGTTGTATGTGATAGTTATTGAACAGATGCCTTTTTTCTTTTTCTTCTTCTTCTTCTCTTTCTTTTTGGTATTAAGAAATTTAGGCATTACAATATTTATTTATTATTTATTTATTTATTTCAGTTTGATTACCGGGGAAGTCCACTGGGCCAAGAAGAACCCATTTTCAGTGGAGGCCCGGGGAGAAAAGCTCCAAAGGCAGTACAACCAATACAATATTTAAGAAGAATACAAAAGATAATACACACAGCAAGAAAACAAAGTAAGACACTGCAAATTCAAATTTACAATAGAATGTACTCACAGTAAGAACATTGAAAATGCATATTTACAATACACTGCAAGAATTCATATAGGACACAGCAAAAGTTAAAAATTAGTAGATTTTTTTTTTTTTGCTAACTATTCAATATTGTCATTCATACAGTGAAGTTAGAGCCTGCTAAAAACATAGCTAGAGTTCGAGTGTATAAAGGTGCAGGAGTACAGGGGCTTAGTCTAGGGGAACCTTGGGATTAAGTAGGGTGAAAGCAAGAACATTTCCATTTTGAAGATAGGTGTAAGAAAAGTTGGGTTTTGAAGTAGTCTGAGTTAGGTATGGTTCTAAGAGAAGGAGGGAGAGAGTTCCATTTCCTACCTAGAGAGAAGGATAGAAGATGTTGACCATCGGGATGTTTCGGTCTGGGGATGGAGATTAGATTTTGGTGCTCAGATCTTAGAGATCGGTTGGGAATGTAATACAAAAAGAGAAGAAAAGTCAGACAAAAGCATGTTTGTGATAGGCTGTAATCCTGGATTTTTGAGATGGGGGAAGAGGTATGAAAGTATACAGTTCATAATGCACGTAGAGCTGATGTTTTCTGTTACATTTGCAAAGGTGAATGTCTGGGTTAAGAGCATTGGCTTAATCTAATAAATTTTAAGTGGAAACAAGTAAGAACATTGAATATAATGAAAAGTTTTCCTTTATCAATAGATGTTTCAGCTTGTCTTTCAGGCTGTAGCAGATGGCTACATTTTTCTTTTTTATCTTATGCTTTCATGGACACAGGCTTGTAATAGAGCAGTAAAAGAGAGAACACTGGATCTGAAGTAGGAAGACTTCATTCGTCTGCAACCTGTGGGTATCGGATCCGACCTCGGATCCGAGCCGGCAATTCAAAAGCTTAGGCTCCGAGCTCCTAGCTCCTCCCTCTTACCCATAACCCCTTGCCACGCCCTGACTGACCTCAGATTTCGTTTGCCGCTTTTCAAGAAGCAACGGAATTCTTGAGCTCCTAGCGTGGTTTTTCAGATAAGTGGTTTTTCTGACAGGAAAATTGTTGAAATTCTGAGTTTTTGTTTAAAAAATAGTTAGTGTTGTGTGTGGTTAAGGCTTTCCCTCCCTCTTTAGTTAAATTTCTCGGGTTTTTCGTAGTTTTGTGTGTGTCTGTGTGTGTTTAGGCCTTAGGTGTCATGTCTGAAGCCCCTAAGGCTGTCTTTTCGAAATGTACCGAGTGTGGCCATAAGCTGTCCCCAGCAGATGGCCACACTCGGTGCGTTAAATGCTTGGGGGTTGAACACCTGTCTTCTGGTTGTACCATTTGTGCAGGGTTCAACCCCCGGGCTTTAAGGGAACGGAGGTCGAAGTTAGTGCTGGCGGGTCTTTTACCCCCAGATACTGCTTCGGCCTCTGCCCCCTCCAGTCAGCAACTTGTTGCTGTCAGTTCTCCCCCTCCGGCTGGGACTCAACCTCCCTTAAAAATGCCGGAGGGGAAGGATTCTAGTAGGAGAGACAGAAGGAGAGGCACAGGGAGAAGCACCACAAGAGGAGAGCGAAGCTTCCAGCTCGGCTCCTCCATCTAAGCGGGCTTCCCTGTGCCTTCTAGCTTTCCTCCTCCTCGGCTCCACTCCCTCGGTTCTCTCCTGGACCCGAGGAGGAGGAGGCTAGCCCTTCCAGGAGGTCACCGAGACGGTTCTCTAGGTCCGCTTCGGTGGCCTCCTCTAGATCGACCTTTTCGATGAGCGAAGCTGATATGGACCGGATGATGAGGAAATTCATCCAGGCCCAAATGCAAATGGAGTGCTCCTAGCCCCCAACCGGGAGGGCTTCGACCTTTTTTCGCCCCATTAGCTCCTTCTCCGACCCATACCACGGGTTCGGAGCTTTCGGCGCCGTGCAGATTTGGATCCGGGGGTGGGTCGGATCCGATTGGTCGGCGCACCTCGGATCCGTCCCATCCCTTGAGTGCTTGGTGCCGGACCCGACCTCTCGAGCCGAGGGCCGAGCCTCGGATCCGAGGGAGCTGGTGTGTCTTCGGCTCCGTCCAGGTCGGAGCACACTGGTCTCTCGGATCCGACGGTTTCGGCTCCGACTCCGATCCGTACGGCGGATCCGAGTGCGGTCGGCTCTCAGGGCTTAGAGAAGCTGGCTCCCCTCGGCTTTCAACGTTATAGAAAGGGCACTGTCGAGGACATCCGGACCCCGGTCCCTGCCACGGCTCCATCCCGCACTCCATTGCAGTTGGGCCAGGCCCCCACCAGCCGGTCCCAGGGACAGCCCGCCTCGATGTCCCAAGTGGTTCCCTTGGAACATCCATCTGCTGAAGAGTACTCCTCGGACAGCCCCCCCGATGATGTACCTCGGAAGCGCAAGTGCAAGAGGAGGCACATGGACTCCCCTGAGTCCGTCACTGAAGACACGGACTTGGATGAAGGAGAAGGCTCCCTAGGTCACCCCTGAGGACGTCTCATTTGGAGACATCATGGAGATGTTAAGGATCAGGGGGGGGTGGTCTGCCCCCAAGGCTTCTTCGGACGAGTCTGTGTTCTTGGAGGCATTCGAGGCGGGCCCTTCTACCTCTTGGGTGTCCCCTCCTGCTGACCCCTGGTAGATCTTATATCTATCAGGGCGTGGAAGGATCCGGACACCAATGAGCCTATCCCAAAAGCGCCGGATCGCATTCTTTCTCCTCCATCAGACCGCACCCACTGGAGTAAGGGTCCCCAGTAGATGCCATGATGATGGCTGCAGCCACGAAGAGGGAATTGGCCCAGGAGAGTCCCTCCGTCCATCCTCCGGGCAAGGAGTCCCGTTCGATGGATCGAATTGGGAAGCGAGTGTTTAGTTCAGCGACCTTCTCCTTGAGAGCTGAACTACATGGCATGTCATTAGGATGCAGCGAGATCTGATTAAAGAGTACGCTGCATCTCCCGGAGTCCATCTCGAGTGAGGATAAGCAGGTTTATTCCACCCGAATGGCCACTCTCAGATCTGTATCCAATACATCTATGCGGCTGCTGTCTCATGCTACTGAGGGAGCCGCTAGAGCCAGCGGAGCAGGCCTTGTCATGAGGCGACAGGCCTGGCTCCGCCATTGTGATTTTGCTGAGCCCTTTAAGGCGACCTTCGCGAATGCCCCTTTCGATGGTTCTGCCTTATTTGGCAAGACTGTTCGCGAGACACTTGTCCAGAGCGAAAAGGACGGGAAGACGCTGTCTGCCGTCGGAGTCCGCTTCTCAGCTCCCCAGAGGTCCTTCTCTAAGAACCAAAAGGGACAGAAGAAGATGTGGTTCCGGAAGTCGCAGCAGTCCCAACCTGCTCAGGATAACCAGTCCTTCCGTGGCAGAGGAGGACGGGGAGGTCGTCGTGCCAGAGGCAGGGGGGCTCCTGGCAATTTTGGGTCCAGAGAACCTTTCTCTGAGAGACCCACGCAGCAGCCCTGAAGGGTTGCCCGGCTGTCCGTCTCTGGAGGCAGTCGGGGGGCGGTTTTCGATGCACCTGACTTCTTGGGAGTCCATAACAACAGACAGTTGGGTGCTTCGACTCATATCCAGAGGATATTCAATACCCCTAATCAAGATTCCCAAATCTCGCAGCCTCCCAGATGTTCCACCCGATCAAAGGGAGGCGGCAGCTCTGGAAATCGAGCAGCTGCGAGGAAAAAGAGCCATCCAGCGTCCCCCAGATCAAGCCGGATTAGGGTTTTACTCCAGGTTCTTTTTGGTGCCAAAGAAGACGGGGGACTTAAGACCAATTTTAGACCTTTCCCTGTTGAACCTGTCAGTAACCAAGCAAAAGTTCCGGATGGTCACCCTGCAATCTATACTCCCCCTATTGAGGGAGAACGACTGGATGTGTTCCATAGACCTCAAGGATGCGTACTACCACATTCGGATGGACAGACGGTCCAGGAGGTTTCTTCGCTTCCGGCTGGGAGCCAGTCACTATCAGTTCAGGGTCCTCCCTTTGGTCTCACCTCAGCCCCAGGGTGTTTACCAAGGTGTTAGCGGTGGTAGCGGCCCACCTGAGGCTCCAGGGATTACAGGTCTTTCCATACCTGGACGACTGGCTCCTGACGGCATCATCAAGGCATCTTCTGTGCTCAGCCAGGGATTACTTCCTTCAACTAGCACCAAGGCTGGGCATAACGATCAACTGGGAGAAATCTTTCCTGAATCCAACTCAAATTATAGATTTCATAGGAGGAAGACTAGACACCAGATCAATGCGAGCCTTCCTCACCCCGGACCGTATCGTCAGCCTGAGGTGTCATGTGACAGCAATCCTTCAACCGTCACCAACTGCAGCTTCGGTCCTGAGGGCCCTAGGTTCTATGGCGGCAGCTATCCCGCTTCTACTTCATGCTCGCCTACGCATGCGGGTTCTTCAATGGACCCTTCAAGTTCAGTGGTCTCCTCTTTGTTCGTCTCTAAACGCTCCGATTGCGGTCAGCAGAGCGTGCAGGGACTCCCTTCTGTGGTGGCTTCTTTCTCCGGAGCCCCTGGTAGGGAGACCCTTTTGCGCTGCATTTCCCGAGCCACAGTGACCACGGACGCTTCTTGCCTCGGGTGGGGGCATTCTGCGGAAAGATTGTCCAAGGCACGTGGAATCCCACAGAGACATCGTTGCATATAAATGTCCTGGAAATGAGGGCGGTGCTCCTAGCGTTGCAAGCACTTCACCACGTTCTTCCTACAGGGACTATTGCGATTCAGACAGACAACATGTCCGTAGTCTGGTATATCAACAAGCAGGGAGGAACCAGGTCTTATCCCCTTTGTCGAGAGGCCATGAGAGTTTGGGAATGGGCAATTTCCACCAAACGCTTTCTGATAGCAACGCACATTCCGGGAAAGTCCAACATCCTTGCGGACAAGCTCAGTCGCACCATCCTTTCTCCACACGAGTGGTCCCTAAACCTTCAAGTAGCGAAGAAGATTTTTGCCGTTTGGGGGCAACCCTGTTGCGATCTTTCTGCCTCTCCCTCAAACGCCAAATGCGACAATTTCTTCGCTCTACTTCCCCACCAGGGAGTTCGAGGATGCTCTGGTGCATGCTGGGCCTCCCGGTCTCCTTTATGCCTACCCTCCACTTCCTCTGATGCAGAGGTTTCTGCAGAAAGCCAACAGTTTGGGGAGCAGAATGATTCTCATTGCCCCATTCTGGCCTCGACAACCTTGGTTCCCCTTCGTATGGTCTCACAAAATCAATCCACCATGGATTCTGGATCCAATTTCGGATCTCATCTCTCACCCTCTGGGAATGCCAGTTCCCAACCTGCGGACCCTGAAGTTGACAGCTTGGCTGCTCCAATTCCAACCTTAATTAGGACTCCCGGTATCTCTTCACCGGTCAAAGCAATTTTGGTGGCTGCCCATAAACCTTCTACCAGACAGGTTTATCGGAGTAAATGGAAGAGGTTCTCTATATGGGCAGGGCAGAGAATGGTGGATCCTTTTTCAGCACCTATCTCTGCGGTGCTAGACTTTCTAACAGACCTCTTTCATCAAGGGGCCAGTTCATCCACGATTAAAGTACAATTGGCGGCTATATCGCATTATCACATTGGACAGGACACAGCTCCCCTTATGACAGCGAAATTATGCAAATCTTTTCTCAAGGGAGTTTTTTTATTAAGGCCTCCAGTCAAGGAGGTTGTACCGCCTTGGGATTTGTCTTTAGTCCTGCAGGCCCTTACTGCTCCTCCCTTCGAGCCTGCAGCTTCTGCTGATTTAAAATTCCTTTCCTGGAAGACTGTCTTTCTGGTAGCTATCACTTCAGCCAGAAGGGTGTCTGAGCTTCAGGCTCTTTGTGTCAAACCGCCTTACCTTTCTTTCTTCCCTGATAGGGTGTGCCTCAGGACCAATCCATCTTTTCTTCCAAAGGTCTCTTCTGAATCCAATATTAACCAGTCAATCAATTTGCCTGTTTTTTTTCCCAAATATTCAAACAAAGGGGAATACAAATTGCATTCATTGGATGTTCATAGACAATTACGTTTTTATATTAACAGGACAGCTGGCCACAGGAAATCAGATCAGCTGTTCGTTTCCTTTGCTAAATTTGCTCTGGGTAAAGCAGTGTCTAAAGTCACTCTGTCTAAATGGATTGCTAATTGCATATTGCAGGCATATGACACTTCAGGCAGACCTGCTCCTAAGAGGGTTACGGCTCATTCTACTAGGGCAGTTTCTACGTCAGCCGCCTTTAAGTCCCGTGTTTCGTTGGATGATATCTGCGCGGCAGCTACTTGGGCCTCGCCTCATACTTTTATTTCTCATTACAAGGTGGATGTTGTTTCTAGAGGAAGAGCATCCTTTGGCTCAGCGGTGCTCCGGAACATCCTTCCATGATGGCCGCCCAAGATTCAGGTAGCTAGGGACTCTGTCCCACAGGTTGCAGACGAATGAAGTCTTCCTACTTCAGATTTAGAAGTTATGTACTCACCATAACGTTCCATCTGAGTAGGTGACTTCATTCGGATGCAACCATCCCCCCCTCCATCCCCCTGACCTTTATAGAGCGAGTAATTATGCTTTTTTTAGTATACTGTGGTCAGTATTTGAGGCAAACTCAATCTGAGGTCAGTCAGGGCGTGGCAAGGGGTTATGGGTAAGAGGGAGGAGCTAGGAGCTCGGAGCCTAAGCTTTTGAATTGCCGGCTCGGATCCGAGGTCGGATCCGATACCCACAGGTTGCATCCGAATGAAGTCACCTACTCAGATGGAACGTTATGGTGAGTACATAACTTCTAATTTCTTCAAGGCTAAAAGTTGATGTAGTAGTCTTCTTTTGGCTTTTCCTGGTTAAGGGTCGCCACAGCGGAACTCCGGTCCACTAATGATTGGTAGTTGATTTTTACGTGCCAAGTTACCAGCCCTGATGCGCAACCTTCAACGAAGGTACGTCCATTCACGCATGTCTCCACGCAGAAGACGCTCTAGCTGAGAATCGAACCAGACAGCATCTTACTGTGAGGCGACAATGCTACCGCAGCACCACTGATTTCTGAAAACATGCAAGTTTTCACAAAATCTGACGTCAATTAGTGTAAGTAGAAACACAGAAATGAATGTCTTAGCATGGCTAACCTTAATTTCTGGTTAATTAGGGCCTATGTTAGCAGCTGCCCATTTGGTACAAATATTCCTATTAAGAGGGTTAAACTGTATTATTTGAAGATGCATATAGTTATGTGTGTTTGTATTAAGATAACAGGTTATGTAGTGTTTTGGGGGGATTTTTTTTTGTTTGAGGGGATTTATTAAAAGAAAAAGGCTTGTGAAATGTGACATGGGCGCCACTGCTGATTAGGAAGAAAATGTATAACGGATTAATATGACCAACATTAATGGTGCATGTATTGCAAAATCTGGAAATAGACATTTAAAAAAGCTGCCATATAGAATAGTGTGAATGACTCCTTACCATAATGGTGACACTTTCCATATTTTCTTGGAATGTAAATGGCCTTACAGGTATAGAAAAAAAAAAAAGAAAGAATGCTTAATTATATTAAGAAATGCAGAGTGCAATAGCAATCTACAGGAGATATATTTGGAAAGAATTAAGCATATGAATTTGATGAAGAAGGGATTTCAGGATGGATATTCTGCAGAATATCAGGGACAAAGGAAAAGAGTAGTACTTATATTAATTGCTAGAGAAACTCCAGTAGTAATAGAAGAGGGAAACATGATAGTGGCAGATTTGTAGTGATATGATGTTACTGGCAAGGGAAGAGGATTATGCTAGCATATGTTTATATTACACCCCAAAAACTGCTATTGTGGAGCTTTAAAAAATTAGCAGAAAAATAATCAACTTTCAGCAGGGAATGTAATTTACAGGTGGGGACTGGAATTTGATTTGCAACAATTTGGATGTATCTGGCCAGTCTAGAAGAGAAAATATAACAAAAGAGGGTAGATTTCAGAAGAAAGTTATGAGAATATTTGGTATGAAAGATGTGAATTCAGTATTTGGAATTCATGAGAGAATTTACATGTTATTCCACAAGATACAATAACTGGGCTAGACTAGACAAAAATTGTATTTCACAGGAACATGTTTATTTTATTGAAAACTTTAATATGCATCTTACGCCAAGAATTGCTAAAATAAAAGTGCAGGGTAAAGAAGTAAGGATGAGATACTGATGCTTCCCCACCAGCCTGTTAAAAAGAGAGTAATTGAAGGAATCGGTAGTGGAAATTATCCAGGAGTTATTAGGGAAGATAGAAAGTACTCTAGAAGTTATAGATAGTGAGTGAGATAAAATGAAAGTTGAGTTTAAAAACAGGGTAGAAATAAAAAGAAAAAAGAGATCTGGTTAAGAAGTAATAAAAATATTTGGAGGGGCTGACAAAAGGTTGAAGTATTACAAAATAAGGGGGATCTCACAGAACAAGAAGAGGTGCAATGACAGAGTGCTAAAGAGAAAATAAAGGAGTACCAGGATAATATGCATGATTTTAGAAAGATTGCTGTTAAGCAGCTGTTTTTGATGACTTCAGAGCACAAAAACTTTTAGTACGGCTTAGGCAACATAAAGTAGAAAGGGTTGTTGCTAATCTTTGGGAGCCTATAACAAGAAAAATAACCAGAAATCCTGTAGAGGTATAAGAAATATTTTGGAAAGTTTATGAAAATTTGTATAAAGCAAAAAAGTGGGGAAATCAAGTAAAGGTACAAATGGAAGTATTTATGGAAGACTTAAATATGCCAAGGTTAGAGGTAGATAAGAGTCAACGACTAACATTTAAGATAGGAAGAGATGAGGTAAAAATTGTGGTGTATAATTAATCTGCAGGAAAGTCTCCAAGAATAGATGGTATTCTGGTGAAAGTCGGGTAGCTAGAAGGAAATAAGTAAAGATCTGGAAGGTTTTGTTTAACAGTATTTTAAAAGCATGGGAGACACCAGTATCCTGGAAAAAAAGCTGTGGTGGCTGCAATGCATAAACGCTCATCTGATCCAGCTTCATATAGGCTTTTCAGTTTTAAACTGTGATTTATAAAGTGACTGTAATAGTTAAAAGAATGGCAAAGGTGATGCCAGAATTGATAGAAAAACATTTGCCAACATTAATAAAACAATATTGATCCAAAGGGAAGCAGAACGTAGCAAAATACTGCTGTTATTGGTGACTCTTTGCAGAGAAAGCATTCAACAGAGTAATCTGGGATTTTATGAGTAGAGCAATGGAAGCATTTGCATTTTCTGATACAATAATAAGGTTAATTAGAAGGATATAGGAGGAATTGGAGGCAAAAATCAAATGGGGTGGGGTCCTCTCTGATATGTTGTCTCTGAACAGAGAAACCAGGCAGGGGTGTCCTCTTTCCCCTTTGTTATTTACAGTATGTTTAGAACCATTGACAAAGAAAATAAGGGACTGAGAAATTTAAGGATATAATTGGTATGGTTTTCAAGGGAATGTAGATTATATTATTTTGTACCTGATGGAAACAAAAGAGGACATTTCAGTGTTGTGGAACTTTTTGAGAGTTCCAGGTTTTTTTGGATATAAAATTATTGAAGATAAAACAAGGACTACAGCTGTAAACTATATACCCACACATATTGATCCAGCAAAACCCATATTTACAGGGACATGAAAAAATGAAGTATTTCTGAGTATGGCTTTAAAGGATTCTGTTATGGTAGCTAGGAATATGTGAGAAGAGAGCAAACAAAGGATAAACCAAAAATGTAAAAATGGAAGCTCTTGCCTATGGTTATGGATAACAATTTACAAGTGGCAAAGTGTTCATAGGAGATTTCTAATCTAACGTCTTAAGAGCCTTTACAAGGCTAACCAATATTTTTAGTCAGTTTAGTTTTCTACACAGGTTGGGCATATTTTTATCAATCAGAGGAGAGGTTGTGGATAGTAATTAATAAAAGAGTTCATTGATTTTATTTGGGAGGGGAAGAGTGCAAGAGTCAAGTGGGATAAGTTGATCCCCAGTAGAAGAAGGAGATTTATGATAACATGATTTGAAAGGATATTTTAGAGCTACACAATTAAAGCTCTTATACATAATGAAAGCTACTGTTCAAAGTGGAAAGGAATGATGGTGAAGCGGGGGGGGGGGGTAATTCAAGAAATAAGGAAAGAACGAGAATTTGGACACAGATCCTTAAGGAGAATAGCTTCCATACAGAATACTATATTCATAAAGTAGCAGAAAGTATACAAGAACTAAGCTAATAAAGGAATGGAGAAAGATTCTGCCTATAGGGATGATTGCAATTAGAGGCACAGAGAATAGACATGAGGAGGCTGGAATTTAATAGAGGAAGCTGGCAAAGGAACCAAGGTATTTGGAACAAATAATTGGAGATAGAAAGATAATTGGCCTTAGACACGTGCCCTATACAGACAGACTCAAAAAACTGCAGCTGTACTCTATCACCTACTTAGAGGTGATCTCTGCTTGACTACAAAGTCATGTCTGACCCAGAGCTGCTAGATATGCTACACCTAAAGAAATCCCAATCCCTCCGTGCCACATGCTCCAGGGACCTAAACCTCATTACCACAATAAACAGAACATGCTGGAGGGACAGGTTCCTAACCCAGAGACTTCCCATACTCTGGAACAAACTTCCCATTCACATCAAGCAGAGCACTTCACTGGCCCTCTAAGAGAAATCTTGACAAGTGGATGGGCAATAGGAAGTTCACCCCAGGGATCACTTCAGTGGCCTTGCTTGACAGAGGCACTGGGAACTAACTTTGGGTGGCTTGATGCCAGGGAATCTTCTTCGACTAGGCTTATATAGGCTCCAGGGCCATTAGCCTAGTACACACCTATGAGCCTATCTAGATAAGAAACTGTTCGGATGAAAGAGCCAGAAGTGGGGGAAGTTTGAAGTATGGCAAACTGAAGTTAAAACTTAAATTAAAATTACATTCAGAATAGTAGGATCTTACAAAGTCAAGATTAGAGAAGATGACCATGGTTAGTGTAACATTTCTGCAGAATGCATATAAAGGAGGAAGTTAAATAGAAATGTGGGTAAGTGAAATAGGATAAACTATTGATTTAAATGATGCACTAATGGCAGTATGAAAAGATGAAGTCAACTCTAGCTTACTTGTATGAGAGTATACAATAATGCATGGAAAGAACACCAAATTCACAATCATACTTAATAGCAAATTAATGAAGACAAAAACTATGCTATAACAACTTTCAAAATAATAGTAAACACAACCCTAAAATGCCATTAAAGAAATCTTGCATCCTGGCTATAAATTCAACCATAACCCCTCTCCCAATAACTCATCACTAGAAACCACAGTACAGTTCAACTCTTATTTCATAAATAATATGACATTACTAACCAAGGGCTCCCCAACATCTAATCCTAACCCTGCCCAGGTGGTGTGTATTAACACATCCACTTACACCTTCAGACTTGTGCCCACATCCTATATAAAAGAACTCTAACTCAAACCATGCTGTACTTCAGTTGATGACCTTCCACGTGAATACCTTAAAATATAAGCCAATAGCATTGCCTACCCTCTCTCAGTCCTTATAAATAGGTCAGTCCAGGAATGCCACTTTCCCTTTCTCTGGAAGAAGTCACATATTATCACTCCACTCAAAGGAGAAAATTCATCAGACTTTACTAACTTTAGACCTACAGAAATGTTATCTCCTCTCTCCAAACTACTTGAAAAATGTATTCAAAAACAAGTTGCTAGACTATCTCCAGCAGGGAGAACTCACATCCCCCACACAACATGACTTCTGTCCTTCTCACTGCACTAACACTGCACTTCTAACCTATATAGATACTGTCAATAAAGTTAGAGATAATGACAAACTAGTCTCCTTATTTCTTGACTTGTCTAAAGCTTTTGACAGTTTGTCACAGCAACCTTCTACTTCAAATGTCATTACCTCTGTCTTAGCCTACCCCTCTATGGTTCAAAAGCTACAGGTCCAGTACGTATTAGTCAGTAAAATGACACTCCACCCTCTCACCATACCTCCCAGTCACCATAGGTGTACTACAATGCTCTATCATTGGTCCCCTCCTCTTTAATATTCTCACCAACACCCTCCACACATGCACACACACACACTCACACTCACACACAAAACAGGCCTCCCTAATACAGTACACATATGACTCCACACTGATTTGCAATGTGGCACACCTCCCAAAAAAATATTTGGTAAGTTTTAACAGCAACCAGAACATGACTTTGTAACTCGCAAATCATACTCAACCCTAAAAAAACACTACTACTCTTCCCCCCCAAATCCCCCTCCAATGAAAAAGAAATTAAAGTCCTCTCTCTTGACAATACAACCACTAAAGTCTCTTCTTATTGCAAGTTATTAGGAATTATATGAAATTTGACCTGCATATACAAAATTGCAGAAGAAAAACTCATCAAAAACTAGGTATGCTTTATAGAGCCAACAACCTTCCCACTGACTCAACTAAAGCTACACTTGCCACTATGTATCTCCTCCCCACACCTCTTTATGGTGCTCCCATCCTTATTAACTTTCAGTTACCAGAAAAAAATCAAAACTTCAACAATGCTATAACAAAGTTGCTAAATTTGCAGCAAATACCCCTTTCAGAACCCTTCACTGTATAGCATTAAAAAGCCCAAACTGATTAGAACTACCTCATCAACTAACATATACACAGCTTTTTACCATCTTAAGATTTATCTAGAATCCACCTGCTTGTCCATTATACACAACTTTGTTCCTAGATGGTTATTATGATTCAGTGGCCAAAAACTCTTGTCTGTCCACAAACTTATCAAATCTGCTGGGCATTGTCTGTACTCGTACTATGTTGCTAAGGCCTGGAACTCGCTATCTCTATCAGGTCAGTACCCTCCCATCCTTCAAAACCATTCTGCAAGACTTCCTAACCAAGCACTGTCTCTGTTCTTGCTCAATATCAGAATAAACTATATCCCTAAATGTGAACAAATAACTAGTCAAACCTTACATCTCAATACTCTCCCTTCTGCACTCACTCCTATTAATTTCTCTCCCCTGGTTTTCTCTCTAAATATGCCAAAATCCACAACATGCCAGTAACAGAACTGGTGCACAGCCAAATATCTTAATTCTGAAAAAAAAAACACAAAAGCCAGCACAACATAGTCAGCAGTCTTTAATCTTTTATTCCATAATAATATGACCACAAACAGACTGGTCTGTGTATTGGGAGTAGTATTGTATTCTTTTAGGTATGTCTATTCTTCTATTTGTATGTGTTGTTTCACTTTTCTTTCTAATCTCAAGAATTGAGCTGATGCACACAATTTTGTATAGGCTACACATGTGTCGTTCTAAATGACAAAATTTACTTTGACTAATTCCTGTTTGAATTCTACTAATGTACCTTTAATTCCCTCTATAAACTGGCTAAAATTTCTCTGTTAAATTGTTGTCATATAATTGTATCTATTCTTAACCAATGTTTTCATAGTATGTCTAATGTGGTATAATTATTTAAACTGTACGTGCTTTTTGTATTATTTTTAAAGACTACAAAATTATTGTTCTTAAAATGTTTTGTAATACTTTGGAGCTTTTCTCCTTGGGTCCCTGCTAAAAATAGGCTTCCACCCGGTCAGACTTTCCAGATAATCAAATGTCAAATAAATAAAATAATTGGTTGACTGAAATGATTACTTGACTGAAGAATCATCTGCAACTCTGTTTAGCTGGACAGTTTATGTTGCTGTCAGGTAGAGAGAACCAGTCTATTTATAGCATCTTAACTTACTGAATAATGGAGAAGACACAGACTTATAAATTAGTGAAACAGGAAACTTGGAAAAGATTAAACACTAACTGGATGGGAGGCTACAAGACAAGAAAATGCGTTAAACAATTCAAAAGTGCTGCCATAGTTATGACCAATACTCAGGCTTGGGGAAAGTTCGTAAGAGTAAAATTGACTCTGGATAAGGACGCACAAGCTGTATATTTGCATGTAGTTCAAGATAGCAAATGAAACTCATGGAGGGATATATATGGACCAAGGTGGAGGCAAGGAGTGTTGCAACTAGGCAAAGTGGAATAAAGGAAACTCCACAGATTATGGGTAAAACTAAATTGAGGATAATATTGTGGAGTATAAATGAGTTGACAAACAATAAAAAGAGAGTCAGTTTTTCTTCCATAATTTTGTGCTTAGCTTTAGTCAAAGATTAACATCAGTATTCTCTTACCTCCTGCTATCCACTCCACTGTATATTTCAAAAATGCTAGCCAGATTTTTGCAGTTTTACACCTGGAGGCTGATTATACCTGTTTAAATGAATATTGCATCACATCATTGTGCTGTCACTTCCAAATATTGGAGCTCTCATCTTCTACATTTTGGTCTTTTGATATGGTCTCAGGAGTTGATTTTCAAAATTGGGTGGTTCAAGATTATTATAGTAAGCTATTTATTATACCTGATGATTGGTCTAATAAATGCTGAATACAGTGGGATGATTACATTCCTGGACCTAGATGCCATAACAATTAGGGGTTACCTGGATGGTGTAGCAGTTAGATGATTGGTATAACTGCTAAGGTGTTTTCCCTCACAGATACAAGGTACAAGGTAGGAGTCTCACATTTGAAAGGAAATTCACTAGGCTTAAAATGGCCCACAAAGGCAGCTGGCCTAATACTTACCTACTGCATTATGTGAGGAAGGAGAAGCTGCAGTTTATAACATTACAAGAGACACATCTAGGGCTAGATGAACACAAATCTTTGACTAGATGGGTTTTTCAGGTTATGGTAAGCTGCATGTGGAAGGAAGATAGACAAAGGGGGACAGTTGTACTTATGCAAAAAAAGCCATCTTTGTGATGAAGGGCAGAAAAGGAGACACAAAAGAGATGTATGTGGAGATAACTGCATTCCCCCAGCCAGTGTTTTAACAATAGTGACATCTACCACTGAAAACAAATGTTAAGGTAATGAAGGGAGTGCTAACCAAAGCAGTAACATTCCAGGAGGGGGTGTGCATAGTTGAAGGAAACTGGAATACAGTAACAGAAATGAAAAAACTGGACAGTGGTATAAGATGCAGAGGAATATCAAGGGAAGGTAAGTTTCTGAGATTATATATGCATATGGTGGGATGGGGTTGACATCTGGAAAATAAAATGAAGAGATGGTTTCATGGCAGGGTGATCTCAGTGTATGCATAAACACCAAAGATGAGCAAGGATAGACAGAGGATATGTAAATATGAAAATCAGGAAGCTGTTGAAAGAATATGATGTGAACATTTGACACTTTAAGATCATGCATGGATTTGCAGCTATGGCAGGAGGGAAGATGTATAGACATTGGAGACTCCCGGGATACTTGGAGACTGAAGGTAATGAATGATTAGGGGATATTATGACATAAGCACTTTGAGTGCAGGAATGCAATGTAGTGGAGAAAATTGGGAGAAATATAAGAAAGAAGTATGTGGAAAGGTAGGGGAATCATTAAACAAAACTGTTCTACACAGAAATTAGGAGCGCTAACAGAAATGCAGAATATTAAGGAACAGCTGACCATGACATAATTAGAGAGAGAACAAGAATGCAAATGGCAGAAGGTTAAAACATTATGGAGAAAGGAACAGGAAAAGATAGAATATACTTCAGTAATTCTTCTAAGTCTGTTAAAGCTTTGGTGTTAAGATTGGGGCAACAAGAAGTGGGCAAAGGAATATGCCAAGTAAGAGAGGAGACAGGATGAAGACAAAGTCCAGCTAGAGAAAATACTACAGTTTTGAAAGATATTATGAAGGTCTATATACAGAGAAATATGGTAGCCAAAAATGCGCAGTGGTGGGAAGTCTCACTGCTGCCTGAGATAACAGAACAGGATAAGATGAAGATGGTAGCACCAGTTAAGCGGGAATAACTGAAGAACATATGGAGGAAAACAGCCAATAGTGATGGATTACAACAGAATTCTGGAAGATTAATAAGGGAAAATATGTGAGATATAATTATTTAATACAGTTCTGAGCAGGGGCGGGGGCTCCAGCATCCTGGAAAAAAGTGTCAAAGGAAAAAACTTCAAAGACAAATACACGTAAGGTTCAGGTTAAGGCACTTTAATTCTTGCGGCAAGGAGACAAAAACATGCATGCAAAAATACAGAGTTTGTCTGATTAGTAACAGGAAATGAAGCCATTCTTATACTGTTTTACAAGACATTGCCTTCTAAAGCTGACGTAATCAAATACAAGCCTACAATATTGTTTTTCACAGCAGATGTTCAATATTTTCTGCTGACATTACATTTCTAGATTTGTGAGAAACTTTTCTTAAAAGATAACATGGTCTCGAAGATCACTAGCTAGTTACAATTATTTCTACAGTACTGTGTTACATTTCAAGGTACTCTGCTTATTCAAGCACAAAGCAAACACAGATTATAGTTCATATTCTTCAAGCAGTCTTTGTTCTACTTATCTATTCTTCCTGCAGCTGTGTATGTTCTCATAGCACAGACAGGGCTAATTGTCTAAGTTTAATAACATTATAGAAAGCAGTATTATTCTATTCATTATTTTCCCAACCTAGCAGAAAATCATCTGCTTCTCAGTAAATTTCCTAAGACATAAACAGGATTTTAGCTGTGCTGACAAAATACAAGGTCAGAAAGCATTTGCAGTTTATATGGATTTATGCAGTATGAAATAGAATAAATGTGTTAACCCTTTTGGGCTTTCTAAAAGCACTAATACACACATTAATACATATTTTTCTAACATTTCCCCCTATTAATACTTTTATTCTACTTTCAAAAGCATAAACGGTTTATTTCTTCTCTTAACCTCTTCCATTCAGGATTTGCAGTTAAGAGAGTCATTCAGTTTAACTTATGAAAGCATTTCAGTCTTTAACAGTTCTTCAAACTCAGTACTTTGATATAAGGTTTCAGAAACCGACATGTCTATAAAATCTTTGATCAATCTTTTCATGCAGGGGATGCCACAACGAACACATACTCCCAACAGGAGCATACCTACACAAATGGCAATCAAGATGTTCATTAGGATGGTACCCCACCCCCCCAAACCATTTCTGGAAAAAGTCCGTCAGTGGGTTTGGGCCTGGTTTGGTCATGGCCGTCACTTGCTGAATCACCTCAAGGTGATTGTCTATCTCGTGCTGGTTGTCAGGAATATACGAACAGCACTCTTCTTGGATTAACGCGCACGTACCACCTCTCGCCACTAGGGTGAAGTCAAGAGCCATGCGGTTTTGAAGCACCACAGTTCTCATGACATTCAGTTCATCAGTTATTAATTCAAGAGCAAAAAAAGTTGCATTGCTCATTACTTCGAGGAGTTTAGACAGTTTTCTCAGCTCTCAAATCGATTTCACTGCTCCATATCCTGGTGATATGCCTGCCCACGTTATAACAGAATCACTCAAGTCCATATGTGTCAGTTTATCGCCTATGGAATGATGGTTTCTCCAGCCCGCCCCAATCTGTCCCACTGGATTTTCAGGTTTCCTGACAGGTTTCTTGGTGACCTCTTGTGCATTTTGAATTTTACCTCGAGGCAAAACTGCAGTGTGTCGTATGGCCGGGACCAGTTAACCCAAAAAACAACTGCCGGACCAATTCTCAGGTAACCATTTGTATGCCTTTTTGCCACACACAAAATAACAATCCTCTACCGTAGCAGTAACCTTGCTATTAACATATACTTGCCCTGCATGAAACATTTTCATATCAATTATAGACAATTGCTTAAAAAGAACATCATTATGTTGTACTTCATTAATTATTTTATGCATCAATTCAAGAAATGAATCATAATTTGTATTACAGTAAGAACCTGCATTATTTGCTTTAGTGTAACATTTGTAAGGAACTGTCACATTGCAATTGCTCCAACCCACCTGAACAGTATCATTTTTGTAAAAACACACATTTCCCTTCTGTGCAACAGACAAGTGCAATGCTATTTTATCTTGTGATTTAACAGTTGTGGTGTCATAAACCAAGTTTTCCCAGGTCTCATTGACCCCTAGGGGAACTGCAGTCATTAGTATTCCCCCGTATGCTGTCGGTAAGACTGTACAAATCCAGAAATTCGAAACATTAAAAGTCTCAGTATACACATATTTAATTGCTTGGTAAGTGTTAAAGTTTGGGTGCCAGTCTATAAGTAACGCATCACGTTTATTCAGTTCGGCTTGTGTGGCTGGAAAAAGGAAAGGCCACAACAAAAAGATCAATGTTACCAGTATAGTCAACAGGATGATCATGCAATACTTCTGTGGTTGTTCTGCATTCCTGTTTGCTCTGGATTTTGTCATTTTTACTCTTGTGGTGTAACAGTAACAAGATTTTTATCTAGCACAAAGTTTTTAACCAGTTTACAGTGTGTCAGGTGAATCCAGGATGCACGCTCCGCGATCTTGACTGCAGTGGGTGTTGACAGTAGCACTTGGAATGGCCCTTCCCACTTCGGCGTCGTCCAGTTTTTCTTTTTGGTGACCTTCACCCAGACCCACGTGCCTGGGACTACTGCTGCTTCCGATGGTCTGGTTTGTTCTTTATCTGAAACAGAATTAATCTGCAAAAGGTGTTTAGAATTCAACAATTTCCTCATATACTCAGCAAGTGTACAGTCGGCTTCCTGGTCTGCGGGCATGAGAGGTTTCCACTGAGGTATATAATACGCTCGTCCAAATAACTTCTCAAAAGGAGTCAATCCCTTTGCATTTGGAACAGTTCTCATGCTCAACAGAGCCAGGGGCAGACAGTACACCCAATTTCTATGTGTCTCTTCGATAAGTTTTCTTAACTTGTTCTTCAATGTCCCATTGTGCCTCTCTGCCAATCCTGCAGATTGAGGGTGATACGCACAATGATTTTTTAAAGAAATCCCAAAATCCTTGCTCAATTGTTGTATGGTTTGGTTTACAAAATGTGTGCCATTGTCACTGTAGATCTTTTCCGGTATGCCAAATCTAGGAATAATTTCTTTAACAAGGGTTTTCGCAACATTAGCTGCGTCTGGATTTTTGGTCGGAAAAGCTTCCACCCATTTGGAAAACATATCTACAATGACAAGACAATACTTCTTATTTTCGCATTTGTTCAGTTCTATGAAATCCATACAGATAGTATGGAACGGATATGGTGGTGTAGGGAAACTCCCTTGCTTGGGCTTCAACGCCCCTTGTGTATGATGTTTATTACAAACGTGACATGACAAACAAAACTTTTTAGTGTAGTTTATAAATCCATATGTTGTGAACACTCGGTTCACTAACTGTACCATCCCCCCTGTTGAGACATGGCACTGCCCATGGCTCAACAAAGCTGCATATCTAAACAAGTTAAATGGCAATATTGGTTTTCCCTCTTTGGAGATGTACAGCCCTTCCTTGAGAGTTGCTCCTTGTTTTATCCATCTTTGTTTCTCAACTTGCGTAGTAAGTGTCTGCATTGTTTTCAGCATTTCTAAGTCTAAAATCTCAGAAGGTTGTAATTCCTCATTCAAAAGAAATGCTTCTGAAGCTACCTGTTTTGCAGCTGTATCAGCCCTTGCATTACCTTTTGAAATTCTATCCTGTTGCTTGGTATGAGCTATGCATTTACAAATAGCTACTTTCTGAGGTAACTGAATAGATTCTAAAAGATCTAAAATAAACTGTGCATGATTGATCGGTTTGCCAGTAGATGTTATCATTCCTCTATTTTTCCACTGTTGTGCAAAAACATGTACAGTAGAGAAAGCGTACTGGCTGTCAGTAAAAACATTCACACATTTACCCTTTGCTAAGGTACATGCCCGTGTTAAGGCAATCAGCTCTGCCGCTTGTGCAGATAAGTTGTGTGGTAAAGATTTTGCTTCTGCAATCTCAGTATCAGAAACTACTGCATATCCTACTAGGGTTTGTCCGGTGGGACCCCTTTTGCATGAGCCATCCACGTAGTATGTCACCTCGGCATCATCCAAGGGAACGTCCGTAAGATCTTTTCTAGGTAGTGTCTTTTGCTCAATCTCCTGCAGGCAGCTGTGCGGTGTGCCATCTGCAGGAGTTGGAAGCAAGGTAGACGGATGCAAAGTTGTGCATCATTCAATTGTCATATGAGGTTGGCTCAACAATATAGTCATACAGGAAAGATGCCTATCAGGAGAAAGATATGCTATTTTTTCTTGCAGTAAAATAATCGCGACTGCATGAGGCACTCTCAATGTGAGAGGGTGGAACAACACTACTGAGGCCGAAGCCTGCACTGCCATTGCAGCTGCGACTACTGCTTGTACACAGTGGGGTAAAGACCACACACTGGGTCCAGTTGTGATGAATAGTAAGCAATGGGGCGTTGCTTGTCCCCATCCTGTTGTGTTAGCACTGATGTCATATAACCTTGCTTACAATCTACAGTTTGGAAAAACCGTTTATGATAGTTTGGTAATCCTAAAACTAATGAGGATGCTATCAACTGTTTCAATTTACAGAAAGCAGATTCTGCTTCTGGTGTCCATTGTAATAAATCTTGTGCTGCCATAGGCTTCTTGTATATCAAGTTAGTCAGAGGTGCAGATTCCAAAGCATAGTTTGGAATCCAGCTCCGACAAAAATTGGTCGTACCCAGGAAGGTCATCATTTCCTTCTTGGTAGCGGGTTTCGGTGCTTGTAAAATCACTATTTTTCTGTCCTCATCTAATGTTCTGCCCTCTTTGGATATTACATATCCATGGTATCTAACTTGCTTTTTCCAAAGCTGCAATTTGTTTTTATTTACTTTATGTCCCTGAGTGGCTAAAAATTGTAACAATGCTACGGTATCCTCTTTACAATCTTGCTGGGTGGGGGCTGCCAGCAGGATGTCATCAACATAAAGTAAAATCTGACTGCCTCTTGGTGGGGTAAATCCCGCCAAGTTGCTTGCCATCTCTTGTGAGAATATTGTTGGACTTTCACAATATCCCTGTGGTAGTCGCGTGTATGTATACCTTTTCCCCTGAAATGTGAATGCAAACCAATGTTGGCTGTCAGGGTGTATCGGTATCGAAAAGAACGCATTTCTGATATCTACCACAGAAGAATATTTCTGTTGAGGTTTTAAATCATTCAACAGGGTGTGGATCTGGCACTGTAGGTGCCCTTGGTATTACTGCGTCATTTACAGCTTGTAAATCTTGGACCATACGCCATTCTCCATTTGCTTTCCTAACAGGAAATAAGGGTGTGTTACATGGTGAATCAGGTGATTTCCCAGTACTCCTTCCTTAGGTAAAGCTGCTATGATAGGTTTGATTCCTACCTCTGCATCTTTTCTCAGGGGATACTGTCTCTTTTGTGGTCTAAATGCTGACTTTGGCGTAATAGTAACTGGTCCTGCTGTATGAATAAGTCCTACATCCGATTTGCCTGTTGACCAGAGAGTTTCTGGTATGCTTTGTAAGGCATCTTCTTCCTCTTCTGATAAGAGTGCTAATCAGCTGTTCTCGCTAGACTGCAAGTGTACAGCTGGGTGTGTCTGTGTTATCCAATTTAACTTCTGCTTTTGTACTTCCTGTTCTGACAGTTCTACCTCTGTCTGTTTCTCCCATCTCGTGACTTTTTCTCCTAGGTCTGCCCATTTCACATTTTTGTCCTTGGTTAAGCTTACATGTGGTAATTGATTAGATTTATAAAGTGCAAAGAACTCCTGGGGTAATGAACAGCTAACTACACTGTTCCCTTTTATGTCCCAGTACAGATTACGTAATACTAGTCTGTTTGCATGGTTTCTAAACAACTCTTGCTCATATTCTTTATCAGGTCCTGGTGTGCTACAATAATACAGAGCACAGTGCAACAAATGTTGTTTATTAATGTCAAGGGAGGGGAACTTGCTGATGGCTACATTCATCAGCTCTTTGGTTACTGCCTCTGGACCAGTGGTAACCAAGTCCTGGCTGTACCAATAAAATGTTTCACCCTCCGATCGCACTGCAAAATTATCAATTTGTCACTGTGCTTCCATACCCTGCATAGTTGGAACTACTGCTATGCCAAATAGCTGCATAAGGTCTCTGCCCAAGAGGTTTATTGGGCATTTTGCAGAAACGACAATTTTGCTTTTCTGGGTTAATCCTGAAACAGGATCAGTTATTACGATGTTATGGGAGAGGGGCTCTCGATACAGCTGTCCATTAGCTGCTTTCACTAATATGTAATCAGGTGACTCTGAGTTCTCTGGCAGTTTGGAGGGATGTATCAGTGTCCGTGAGGCCCCTGAGTCACACAAAAATGTGACTTCCCTCACTTCTACCAGGAGTGTAACTTCTAGTTTCGTGTCTGCTAAATAGAGCTCCAAGCTCAATAAAGCTAAGTCTAAAATTTCATTTTCTTCACTATTCGTGACTTCATGCACTTCCTCTATTTCTTCTGTCACATCCTCTACTCCCTCTATCACATTTGCATTTGTCTTTTCTTGGCTATTTTCTTCTAGTGATTCCTGGCTATCATATAGTCAGTCCTCACCCTCCTTATCTTCCGTGGTTGCTTTCTTGTTTTTCTTGCAATCCCTTGCCAAGTGTCCCTTTTTACCGCATTTAAAGCACTCCCCCCTTTTCTTTCGTCCCTCAAAGTCCTCTGATCCTTAATCAGATTGTTTGTTTCCCTGGGCATTTTTCTTGCCCTTTTTCCCGGACTGTACTACATATACTTCTGCTCCATCTTCTACAAAAAATACTTGGGCTTTGTTTTTTTTTTTTTGCTATTAAAATTCCTCTTGGCATGTCTAGCATATTCAAGTAGTGACTGTAGTCTACTTGTACAATAATCTACCATGTGCTTTGTAATAAAGCTGCTTATGGGTGCAATACTGCCTTTTAAAAATGCATTCTTTAACTGCTGCTCATATGGGGAGTCATGTGTTTGATCTTCAGGTACCTGCATTCCACAATGGTTATTAAAACACTCTAATAATCTAGCATAATATCTGTCAACAGTTTCACCTTCTTGTTGGATGCATTGATTAATGCAAGTCCAGTCTGCCCTAGGCTTCAATTTCTCAAAGATTCGGTCTGTAAGACCTTTCACTCTGTTGTCTAACTCTGCGCTGCTATGTGGGAGGGGTTTGTGTTCTGCGTCACGGGGATTCCAGTTGCCACTGATCATGTGCCAATCTGGTCCCACGATTTGTCTGACTACTTTTTCTACTTCTTCTCTGTTTAAGTTATAACTTAACCTCATGCCTTGTAGGTCTTCTAAAAATTTTCTAAAATTAACTTTTGGATGGGGAATTCCCTCAGTGGCTTTCCGGATATCTTCAGGTGTCCATGGACTGTAAACTAAGAGAGTTGGGTCCTGTCCTTCTTGTCCTGCCTGAGGATTAGGTACTTCTATTAGTGGGCACATCTCTTCCTCACTTAAAAATTGTGAATTTCTACCCATTTGATACAACTCAATGTCCCCTTTTGAGTTTCCTGCCTGTGTTCGAGACCTGGTCTCGACGGGATCTCTAACAAATGGTTTTGCTTTTGCAGGAGTAACAGGATATCGTGGGGGTGGACCAGCTTGTCCACTTGCTTCATATTCTGGTAAGGGAAGTGGAGGGGGCGATACTATTACTAAGTTATTATCCTCTTTATCTAAAAACATTGTTTTTGAATTATTACTCCTTTGTTCCCCAGGGTTTGCTTCCTCAATCCACCTGTGTGCCTGAGGAATCCCTAACTGACGTTGCTTTTTTACCCGACCTCTGGAATCAGTTTTAAGCTGTTTGATAAGTTTAATAAGCAAGGATTTTTCTAATTTGCCATCAAATTCATACTTATTAACCAATTTTGAATAGTATTTAACATTATCAGCACGTTGTGATTGCATAAATTTCACGTCTTTGGTTAACGGCGGAGTTTGTGATCTTTTTGTGCACTTATTTCCCATTTTGTTCTTACCTTAAAAATGTTACGTAATCCTTCTTATTTTTACGTGGTACCACGGGATTTGTTATAGTCTCTCCAGAATGACTACCTTACCCATTCTGTTTCCCTGATCTATGACAAGACAAGCAATCTTTTTGTCCCTGACAAAACAATGCAAATCAAGTCCCTGATCTAAAACAGAAAAAGGTAAATCTCACCTTACCTGAGCCCTTGTGATTGATCGCCTGGTTCGAGGTAAACCCGCCCTTCAGTCACAGATCAGAAAGTGGCTGGCCTCTTTTGTACGACAATTCAGTCGGAGGTCTTTTCAAATAAGAAGAACTGATGTGGTTTCTTCCCTGTACAGTTTCACGCCACCTGGCCTGTCTGATCCGGGCGAAGTGAATGTTTCCGGTCCGAAGGACCAATCTGTCAAAGGAAAAAACTTCAAAGACCAATACAGGTAAGGTTCAGGTTAAGGCACTTTAATTCTTGTGGCAACGAGACAAAAACAAGCATGCAAAAATACAGAGTTTGTCTGATTAGTAACAGGAAATGAAGCCATTCTTATACTGTTTTACAAGAAATTGCCTTCTAAAGCTGACATAATCAAATACAAGCCTACAATATTGTTTTTCACAGCAGATGTTGTTCAATATTTTCTGCTGACATTACATTTCTAGATTTGTGAGAAACTTTTCTTAAAAGATAACATGGCCTCGAAGACAACTAGGTAGTTACAATTATTTCTACAGTACTGTGTTACATTTCAAGGTACTCTGCTTATTCAAGCACAAAGCAAACACAGATTATAGTTCATATTCTTCAAGCAGTCTTTGTTCTACTTATCTATTCTTCCTGCAGCTGTGTATGTTCTCCTAGCACAGACAGGGCTAATTGTCTAAGTTTAATAACATTATAGAAAGCAGTATTGTTCTATTCATTATTTTCCCAACCTAGCAGAAAATCATCTGCTTCTCAGTAAATTTCCTAAGACATAAACAGGATTTTAGCTGTGCTGACAAAATACAAGGTCAGAAAGCATTCGCAGTTTATATGGATTTATGCATTATGAAATAGAATAAATGTGTTAACCCTTTTGGGCTTTCTAAAAGCACTAATACACACATTAATACATATTTTTCTAACAAAAAGCAATAGTTATAGTAGCATGCAAGGAAAGAAAAGACCCATTTGTTGCCTTCTTACAGACCCATTTCAATCTTAAATCCAAGTGACACCTCCAGGTGCATCTGCAGTTAACTCCTACTGACCCATCTAGGTGTCAAATATTGCTTGTTCATATTTGCATCAAGGTTTTAAAAGATTTCATCTTAAAGCTTACATAATGGAAAACTCAACTGCATTAATATTTGACCTCAGTCTAATGCAGGCAAATAGATATTAACTGTTGTTTTTATGATATTAATTTTTATAGATATAATTTTCACATTTTTCTAAATATCTCAACAACCAAGTAATGCAGATAGAACTCCCTAGCCTCATATGAAAGCTCTCAGCTAGATGAATAAAATATTGCCGACAGTATATGTGCAACTTGAGTGGTTGCTGAGATATTGTAAGTTGTTTACAAAATATTATAAATGTAACAGTTACTGTGACTTATAAAATTTGGTTTAAGACCTAGAACCTAAATAATACTATCACTATAAAAATAGTTTGTGCCGAAGAGTTTGCCATTTATACTTCTTTCATAACACCTATGGTTCCAGGGATATGAACATTTGTTTGAAATGTAAGGACATAATCTAATTCTGTCAAAAGGTTTAGGCTCCCCCATTGGAAGTTACAGTGCAAGCTTCCAGAGCTCCATTGGAGCGAATGAGTTAAACCATGATTTATATGCTTTATGTTTATCACGTCAAAAAGGTTAGCGAGAATTCTCACACATGTAGTACATGCTGGGTTTGTGGAAGGATGAAGAAATGCAGATGATCTTTTAAGGACTTTATTACTAATGCAGGACCTTCAAGATAATGAAAAGAAACCAACAATGTTGTCATTGGATGCTGAAGAAGCATTCTGTAGAGTCAGAAGAGGATATCTGTTCAAGCTTTTAGGAGGCAGGGCTTCATTTTAGACTAGCTGCAACTGTGGGAAAGACTATATATGGGCCCTAAGGCTATAATGAATATAAAGAAGCAAGGCTGTTGAGAGAAACAGAACTAGAGAGAGAGAGAGAGAGATGCCCCCAGTCTCCTTTACTGTTTGCATTCTATCTGTAACCTGTAGTGATCACAAAGGGCCTTGGCTATAAGCGGGGTATGAATGTGCAGGAGATCAAAAGAAGATAATGCTATATGCATATGGTATTCACCCTATGCTGACGAAGCCTGGAGATTTCTTAGAGTGGGTTTGAAGCATAGCAATAGGGCTTGGAGAAACCAAAGAGGACAGAATAAATGAGAACGTACAAGCATTAGCATAAAATATGGATTTAAGTAATTTGAGAGAACACAACAGAGTATGTGGAAAGGCAGAATAAAGCATTTGGGAATATGGCTAGGAAAAACAGTGAAGCAGAAAGTGGTGATTGCATACAGGGAAATATATAATAAGGTAAAGTCACAACTAGAAATTGTGGAAAGGAATCAAACTGGATTTAGATCAGAGGGTTCAGATCCTGTGCTTCTTTATCTTTCTCCTGCTGCTATACTGGGGCAGGCCATTTGTATGCTCCCATAAGAAGCATACTTAAAAAAGGTGAAACAAATAATGGAAGAGCATATGTGGGATGGAGAATAACTACATGTAGCATGGGAAGTTATGATGAACAACTTTACAAAGGGAGGATTAGAAGTGTTGGACCTGGGACTAACATAATGCAGTACCTAAAACAAAAAATAAATAATGCAGCTATATTCTTGTCTAGTGCATGCTTGTCAACTGGCACATAACATATAGATGTACAGCTAGCTGAGTGCCATTTTATGCCTATCCAGTTTCCCTTTTTGTGCTCAAATTAACCTATCACATTGGGTTGGAGATTGCCCTTACCCATACCATGGTTGATAATTATATATTACCCATAATGAGAATAACTGGGACCTTACCATAGATACTTTGAGGGGATACATGCATGTTTTAAAGCATTTAGGAGCTGCCTCTGTCCATTAATAGTACAGGGGCAGTCCTTGGGTAAATTTTCTGTTTCCCATCCATAGATCCAAGTTGTGTTTGAGTATGGACAGGGATGAACTTTATTTTATGTAAATGGAGAGTCTGTTCCAGAACAGTGGTATCCTCTACGAGACATACCTGTCCCTGCATACTGTTCCTTTGATGTTGCAGAAGAGATTTATATCCCTAGACTGAGTATTTCTGATATCATTTGACTTGCTCATGCGCAGTAAATCCATCATTATTTGGTTGGATACATAGGCCACCTCCTAGCAGTCTGTAGGATGTTGAGTGTAGTGACAGGGCTTTGTGCAGATTCATGTAAGACATGTTGTTTAGGCCTTCTATCCTTTTAGTAAGTTATCTCTGCAGACGTTCCACTTGTTGCAAGTATGGACAGATACATGTCAAATGGGGCACTATATTCTGTGATTGGCCTAATGAGGGCTGAGTAAAAAATTATTTTCACTTGAAAAAATATTCAGCCTTTATGATGCTGTTGTGCGTAGAGACCAAAAATGGTTACATTATCTTATATTGCATGAATATCACTCCACACACACCTATATAAAATAAACTTTTGAATGCTGTAATACCTAGATGAAAAGAAGAAGTCTTTTACATGCACATCAATTGATAGATAACTTATTTATCTTAAGAGGTATATGTATGGCTTTATAGCAGTAAAATAATGCTAAAGAATCCTAGGCTTTATTTCAAGATGAGAGAGCAGCAATTTCTCACTATCTCCAGAGGCACCTTCTCACAGCTAGGACTGCTTTCTCCATTGCTGCATTCTATTTTTAAAAAGTGGAACATTGTCTTGTGCAGCTGACCTTTACTGTGGTTTGTCTATCAATTGCTGTTCTTATCCAACACTGTCAGTATTTTCCTCTTCAGGCTCAAAACTCACACAGAGTTCAGTCTTCCAGCACATCAACATAAGTTTTTACTCTCAGTGAAAAAAAGTCTTAAAGTGCTGTATACATTTTGAAGTTCAAGTTCTTTTCTTGATACTTGCATATGACGTCTAGAAATTAGGCTGTCCATGGCCAAAAAAACAAACAAGTTTCTTTGATTCTAATACAGTTGTCCTGCAAGGCAGTCTTGTCCATCAACTTGCTTTTCATAAATGCAACACAATCCATCCAGTCTTTTTCTGGACTCCATTTTTTTATTTATTTACTTTATTTTACATTTGTTAACCATGGGAGTCTGACTGGATACAGGTCCATTTTCAGCGGAGGCTCGGGGAGAAAAGCAACAATTGCATGCATTCTTAACATCTTAAAGATTTATATGTAACATTCATTTACAGGCAGACTAACATTGTGACTAAAAGACAGCATATTGCATACACACTGAGTAAATATGACAGTACAAGGTAAGACATTACATAACACTTTCCAAATATGACAAGCTATACATATAATTCTTACAATAGCTAGTAGACAAGTTGGAAAAGCAGTTAGTACTGCTATCATAGTTTAAGAGTAAACATTTAATTTCATATAGTCATGATAGGACTGTAGATATGCTGAGAAAACTAGCAATTGTTAATGTGGGACTGGGAGATTAGCTATAGTCTAGAGTATTATCCAGGGGTGAGACAGGAGCATAGCCTGTTATTCATGAAGTGAATTTTAAGGAGTTTCTTAAACCAAGTGGTGGAATTATTGGATGTTAAGTGGGTAGGAAGGGAGTTCCAGAGTTTAGAGATAGAGTGGCTGTAGACAGATTTTCTTGCCTCATTGTTACATTTGGTGACCTGTAGGTGATTTAGGGTGCTAGATCTCAAGGTTCTTGTTGTGGTGTGAGGATGAATTAGATGTTGAAGAGCTGGCATTCACACTCAAGTTCTTTCTCTGTGCCTTCCATTCACGCACAAGTTCTTTCTCTGTGCCTTGTCTTCTTGCTGACTTGGCATAAAACCAAATATGGGTAGCTTTACTTGCAAACTGAGTTGTTCCTTTGCCACCTTATTCTGCTACTCCCATGGTAAAATGGTATTTTCATGGGTCGTAGTATCTTGTTAGCTTCATTACCTCTGTTTTTATCCTTAAACCCCTCCAGTTTACTCTTGACCTTTTGGATTTCAGCCATGGTTGTCTGTAATTCCTCTATAACCCTTCTGAATTTAAGTACATTACAGCTTTCATCAAAGACTGCTCTTTCCATTTCTTTATCCACTATCCTGTCAGCAAGTCCTCCTAAGAATTCCTAGATACCATTACATGCATTTTTCACTTTCTCTTAAGTTTCGTCACGTATAGTGAGTGATAATAGGAGACCTGACTGTAGATAGTGAGATGGACAGAGAACAGGATATGATGATTGACTGGATCCACATGGATGGGTCAACAGGAATAAAGGAGAAGCAATTCTAGATTTCTGTCTGGCAGATGGCTTAAATGTGGCCAATATATGGCTCGGCAAGAGAGATGGTCACAAAATCACATACAAGAGTGGCCAACATGTAACTCAATTAGGTGAGGGCAGTGGGGTAGAATCAGTGATTGCAAAATAATTCTCAGTGAAACAGTGGGCCCAGAGCATAAACCACTGGTTGCCACCATAATATTCTGCAAGCAGTGGTCAGAGAAGGCTGTAATGTCAACAGAGACTAGGCAGAAGATCTGGAATTTGGAGAGAAAGCACAAGAGTTCAAAGAAATACTCATGGCTGTAGCACCTCAGGAAGTGAAGGAAATAGGAAGAGTTGAAAAAGAATGGCAGCACCTCAAAACAGCATGCGTAATGACTATTGAACAGATA